>NC_091800.1:56189621-56492651 GCF_041296235.1 Equus asinus
CTCTACCTCTTATTTTTTCTGCTGTCAGGATTTATCTCTCATTTCTAAACAGTGAAGCAGGTAGAAGAGTTCACACAGCCGGGCAACCCTTGACCCTGGGATGGAGCTCTCTGCCTTAGCGTTAAGCAACCTTTCTAGTGTGGGCACATGAGGGGTGTCAAGTACAGTTGAAGGTCAAAGCTGTCAAATTTCTTAGAGGGTAGCCCTTGAGGTAGTCTATCTAAGTATTTTGGCCTTGTCTACCCATCTGTCCTGACCTTTGAGGTCTGTTGGCTCCTTAAGGCCTTGGCTATTGACAACTGACTTATTCTAGCCTCAAGTTTTGCTCTCTGGCTTCCAGACCCTACATGCTCCTTCATCTCAATTTTTAAATCAATTTCCCAACCTCTAGCTTGCCATGATCCGTATCAGGCATGGTTCCTGATTACTCAGATTTTCTGTCTTAATGATCTTGCCTGAGGACTCCAGTCTGAAAAGTCCCACTGCCTGGCATGACAGACATGTCCTTTAGCAAACATTTTCAGTTAATGTGCCTCTTACTTCTCTTCTGTTAAGAAGTACATGTGGTGCACTGATACCTCAACTAATGACAAACATATGTTCTAATGACCCTTCTTAAATATTGTCAGAAACTTTGTAAACTGGATTGGAATAATAATAAAGCAACAGGACTTGCATTCTTACTTTCAAGAAAAATTATCCAAAAATCTGTAAATAAGGCCTAGAGGATGACTGCATTCGTTTTTAATGTCATATTTTAGACCCATCCCCAAATTATTTGATTTTATAGGTAATCTTGCTACTGTTTTACATTGAAAGTTATTGTTGATTGGTGTCCAGACACTGTGTAGTTACATATTTACCTATAGTTTTTGTTCAATAGAGAGACAAATAATTTCTGTCTGGTAGAAAAGATATGCAATGGCTTATTGCCTTGTAAGTTACTAACCAGTTTTCTGTCAAATTAGCAATCTTATTCTAATATTCCTTTCCAATTTTCAGATTGCCTATAAATAGTTCCTCAAAATGTTTTTTTGAAGCAACGTTATCATCTACTGGTTCCCTCATTAATTAATGAGTTGAATAAGTTTTGCATATGTTCAGTGGATATTTCTGAGTCAGTTCTTAAGTTATGAAAATGGCGTGTTGCCACTGCACGTGAGATAACAAGGTTAGTAGTACTAAAACAGCGTTAGAAGCAAAAGCTAATGTGAGACTTAGGGAGGAGGGCGCTACATTGAAGATAGTGAGGTTGGAAGGAGTGAGAAAGTGCAGATGGGCACTCAGTCAGGGTAGAACATGCCAGAAAGAAAACCTTTAGATAGAACAAGGAGCTCCAATAGGGACATGAGCGTTATCCTAGGCTAATTCTGCCCCTCACCCCACCACCAAGAAGCCATGGAGGGATGGCCTCATGATTTAAAAAAATTTATGTCTATTTTACCATCTTTTTGCTTATGTTTGATGTTTTCTTTACAGGAGGCAAACACTTTAATCCCAGACACTGAAATAAAAAACTCTTTTTTTGTTTTTGCAGTTTTTACTCAGGGTGATACCCTGAAACTCTGTTACGCTGAAGTTTTCTTTGATTAACTGCTATTAAGTGATGCATTTTAATAGGAAAGTGATAGAGAACTTTAGGGAGAACTGGAGTGGGATGGGGCGGACTGACATCAGAGAATGGAAAGGGAGATGAAAGAGGAGATTGGACAACAGAAGGCAGTCTTTACACAATTCTTAATCTTTGTTATTTTCAAAAGCATTTGCATTTCTCTTTTAAATAGGGACCTCCTTATTGAAAGAGCTTATTTCCAAATAATTTATTAAATGAGGCATTGCTACAACTTCTTCCTTTTTCTCAAAGCTACTAACCTCAGTACCAGGTACCCAAGTTCTAATCACAACGTCAACCATTTGTAAACTGGGTTGTTGGCTGGAGTCAGAGTCAGTATATTATTTCCTCATCAGGCTATTTTACCGTTAATTATTTTAACTATCTATTTTAACTTCTGAGTCAGGTTCTATTTAAATTTAACATTTTTTATTCTGGTTTCTATCTAACTTGTGAAAGGGAATGCCACATTAACAAAACAAAATAATGTAGGTGATTGTTCTCATTGCAAGAGGACTTTTCACTTTGTAAATAAATTCCTAACATGGATCCTTTAGGTAAGGAATTTTTTCAGTATATTTGAAATAGGCATTTATTTAAGTTAAAGGAGGAAAAAAGATTTCTAGGAACACACCTGCTATGTAACTGGAAGTACAACGGAAACCTTTCTACCTCTGTCAAGATGATTAAATGAAGAGTCCCTATTTCTCATCAGCTGGCATCTTCAGTTGCTGGACTGACACCAAGAAACAGACGTAATGCAGGCAGTAGACTCCTCGCTTTTTCCCTCCCCTCTCTCGTCTCTCGTCTCTTTTTTCTCACCTCCCCTCTCTCGTCTCTTTTTTCTCTCCTCCCCTCCTTCGGCTCTCTTTTCTTTTCCTTCTAGGCTGCGTACATGCACAGATAGTTCTGATGTACTGTGCTGTGGTCAAATGGCTTGCTCCTGCCTGGGAAAAGACTCCTTTGGGGATTGTGAGTACTTGCCCTCAGCTGAGATAGAGTTAGTAGAATAACTTCCATCCCGCCTAACTCTAGGGTGCTGAGAGAACGGCCGGCAGTCTGTCATTTATGGAATTAGTTAGGTTTATGTTCCTAAAAGGCTCTGGACAGGCACCCTAGAAGGCCAGTCTGTGAACTTTGGATGGCAGCTACTGCGAGAGCGTTCTGAGGGCCCCTGGGACACTTGTGGAAAGACCACTCTCCTCCTCTCTCCCCCTTGGCATTGTGGAAGGCAGGAGCCACAGACACCTGGAGAAGCTTTTTAGAAACACCAGGAGCCCCCTCAGGAAGCTCCAGAAAGGATCAGCCTGAGGAGACCTCATTCCTTTCAGACCTTTACTTCCATCCTTCACCTCCAATTAAATTTGTAAACTGACTGGTAAGTGTGCCACATCCATGGTCCAGTGAATATCCGTTCACATAGAGTGTGGAAACTGTTGCCTTGTTGTAATATCCCTCAATGAGGAGACGCAATAATTTTCTTATCCAGAAATCTAGTTGGGTGGGGTCTCAAGCAAATCACGACAAAGATTTATCCTACTCCCAGTGTAACCGGAAACTCGGCCATCAGATTCTTGGCAGGGAAGAAATGGAGTTAAATGTGACGACAGACTGAGAAGCTTCAAGTTCCGTTGGTAAAGCCAGTAGGAGGAAAGGCAAGAAAAGCACTTCCTCAGCCTCCACCCAGATTGTAAATTTATTTTTGTGTCTTTTAAATAGGTTGTTCAAGCTTTTTGGTAAAATGACAAAAAGAGATTTTCAAATCTTCCTTTCACATTTCACAGATATGAATGGTACCAGATTTACCATAAAAAAAAAATTCACAGTTGAGTTTCTAGCCTTTTCTATTTTTTTTTTTTCATTAATGGGTTCTTTCCAAGACAGGAAATCAACAAGAGAGAAAATTTATAGCTAGTCTAAGTTAAAGAATGCTGTTCTGAGCACTGGATTTCTTTTCTGCTTTTAAATATCCCCATTTGTCTTCACATTTTCTTTTCCAAACCCCTCCCCGTCCTATTCCATGCGGTAGATGCTTAATATGCTAACACTTATGAGAACAGAAGGCTTTCTCCAGAAAGAGTCACAGAGCTGTTCTGTGTGACTGCCAGAACCGCCGACCTGAACCCTCCCGCGCTGCCAGGATGCAATCTGTCTCTAGTCCCACGGCAGACGAGGGGCCCAGGGGCACCTTGGCCTGGACTGGCTTTCTCCTTTTAGAATTGGAAGATGGCTTCAAAGATTGAGCAAAGTCTCTGGGAAGATTTTTTTTATAAGGTTATCTATGGAAGTGACCAGTTGAAAAAGATACTGGCCAGGGACATCCAGCTCATTTTTCTCAGCAATTTCTCTATTCCATGCCCTCTTCTCATCTTGCTAAAATCAAAAAAGGCCTTTTTTCCTTCCCCCCAAAATTATGTTGCTTCTGATGTGCCTTTTGGTAGTATGTGCTGAGATGATTAAGATAGGGCTGTGATCTTATAATTATACAAGTTATTATGCATAATTATATGAGACAAGTTTTTAAAAAGAGAAGGAAAGAAACATAGTTTAATACGTTTTGCCTATTAGTGTCTTGGAATTGTGAGAGGTCACAGAGACAAAGAGAGGACATTGTTACAGCCTTCAAGAACTTTTTAAATTCATTGTTCTTTTTAATTTAAAAGTTAAAGAATTTACCAATAACTTGGCAAAGATTATTTTTACATGATCATATCTGCTAGTATGAGTAAAAGATGAGAAAATGGACATTTTAAACACTGCTGGTGTATATAAATTGCATACATTTTTGGAGGACATTTAAAAATATACATATAATTTACAGATAAAATGGCATGATGTCTGGGGTTTGCTTTAAAACTATCTAGTAGGACTCAGGTGGAGGGAAGTCATGTGGAAAAAACAAAACAAGGCTGGCCATATATAAATAATTGTTGAGAGGCTGGCCCAGTGGCGTACTGGTTAGGTTCATGCATTCCACTTCAGCAGCCTGGGGTTCACTGGTTCGGATCCTGGGCATAGACCTACACACTGCTCATTAAGCCGTGCTGTGGTGGCCACCCACGCAGAAGAACTAGAAGGACTTACACCTAGGATATACAACTATGTGCTGGGGCTTTGGGGAGAAAAAAAAAAGAGGAAGATTGGCAACAGATATTAGCTCAGGGCCAATCTTCCTCACCAAAAAAAAAAAAAGGAAGAAGAAGAAGAAAAGAATCAAAGACAAAGAAAAAAACATAATTGTAGAAATTCACTAATGAATAAATGAGGATGCATTAAACTATTTCTTCTAATTTGTATATGTTTTCAAGTTTTTGTAATAAACATTTAGAAAGAAAAAATACACATCTCTTCATTTGTTTATTCATTAAATGCATTTCTCTGTGCCAGGCATGGTTCTAAGTGACGAGGATATGGTAGGTAATAAGCATATCCCTGCTCTCAATGAGCTTACTTCTAGCAGCAAGGAAAAGGCTATGAAGACATAAAAATGAACATAAAATACAGCACGTGGTGATTGCTGCTCTAAAAACAGGAGTGGGATAAGGGAGCATTGCAGGTGGGGTTAGTTGTGTGCTTTTCAAGTCAAGGTCCTTATGGAAAGCTTCTGATAACACGGCATTTAAGCAGAGACATAAGAAATCCAGGAAGCAATCTCTGTAAATATGTGGCAGAAGAACATTCCAGAAACATTCCAGGAAGTGGGAACAATAAATGCAAAGGCCTGAGGAGAAAGCATGCTTGGTGTGTTTATGAACAAGCAAGGACAATCTGTAAGGGGGATGAGAGCTGAGATAAGCATAAGGATGAGATTAGAAGGCAGAGATACCCGGAGGCAAGATGATTTAGGGCCTTGCAGGTCAGTGGAAAGGAATTGGCATTATTTTGATTGAGACAGGAAGTCACCAGAGTTTTGAGCAGATGGATGGCAGAATCTGGCTGCTGTAAGAGTCTGTTGAGGAGGGGGCAAGTAAGAGTGAAAATAATAGAACAGTTTAGATGCATTTCTGTCATCTAGGTGAGAAATCACACTAGAGAGAGTTGATGAGAAGCCATTAGATTTCTGGACATTTTGATGGCAGAGTCAATAGGATTTCCTGATAGATTGTATACGTGGTATGGAAGAAAGACGGATGGTTCCAGTTTTTGTCCTGAGAAACCAGACAAATGGAGTTGCCATCTACACATTTGCAGGTAAAAACAATAAGTGTTAGGTTTTACATATGTCAAAGTAGAGAAAACTTTTGATGGAGATGTTGAATGAGCAGTTGGATATCCGAGTTGGAGTTCAGGGGAGAGATACAGATTGGATACATAAATTTGGAAATACTTAGTACACATGATAATTAAAGCTATGGAACTGAAGGAAATCACCAAGAATAAGTATAAATAGAGAAGCAAAGAGGTCCAAAGACTGGGGTACTTGCAACTTTAGTGCTAGACGTTAAGGAGGTTAGGAAGAACCAGCAAAGGAGGCTGGAGAAGTACAAATGATGTCCTGAAGTGAAGTGACCAGAATGTTTCAAGAACTGACACCAGGTTCACTGGGCTAAGTGCCACCGATAGACCAAGAAGGATGAGGACTGAAGCTGTGCTTTGGATTTGCAATGTGCGGCACATAGCTGTTTTGTGATTGCGGTGGGACAGAAGCACAACTGGAGTTTTTCAAGATAGGAAAAGAAGAGAGAAAGCATTGACAAGAAGTAATGCCAACTCATGTAAGGAGTGTTGCTGTGAAGGGGGTGGCTCCGGCAGTGGCATGGCAGTGAACTGATGGCACACTCAATTTAGTTTATTTGGGATTTTAATAAGTGGACTGCTTATAAAGGTTTGGACAGGCAGTAGGGAAACCACAAAGGATAGAGCATTACCACGAGGCTACCTAACAGTGGGCTCTGTTACTGTCTTAGGCCTGATCAAGCAAGAGGAGAGAGCCGTTACTAAAACCCGGGAGAGAGAAAGGGAGAAGAGCTATGTGGAGTGGGATGCCAGATGGCAGTGGTGATGCTCAGTGGAGGAGTGCAACTAGCCCATGGCAAAACTTCCAGGTAAGGGAAGAGTCAAGGGAGTATATACCCCGACCTCACTCTCCCCTCTCCATTCCTCCAGTCTCTTGCTTCATACCTCAGTGGCTGAGCTCAACCAAAAAACAAGAGGCCAGGGGGCTTGTCAATGAAGTCCATGCAGATCCATCTCCTGAGACACAGAAGAAGGGCAGGGAGTAAGTTTGGAGAGTTAAATGGAAGATACCCAGCACAGAGAAGATCAGAAATGGACCAGTGACTGAAGGGAAAATATAGAGTAAAGAGAGCAAGAATTGATGGTACCAGAAATTCCGCTTCTAGGAACTTCTCCTAAGGATATAGTAAAGAATACACAAAAGTTTTTAGCTATAAATTTACATCTTAAGATCAGTAATAATAGCACAAAATGGAAATCTTATAAAAATTTATCCACTCCATGGAATATTATGTAGCAATTAAAAGTAGTCTTATAGAAGACTATAGAATGATGCAAAATAACCATGATAAATTAATTGAAATAAACATGTTATTTCATAAATGCATTACATACACTATAATCCCAATTTTTTAAAAAGAGAAATACATCTCTTTACCTGGAAACAAAACAGGGAGCATTTACACTAAATGTTAACTGCTGTTCTCTTTGCGTAAGGACATTTTAGATAATCTCACTTGTTTTTTCGCTCATGTTCTTCACTGTGCAGACTGCATGATGGCCCGCCTCCCTCCGATATGAGTGCACTGTCCTGCTCCCCTATGCTTAGTTTGTATCTGGGTTGACCTACCCATGCTTCTTGTGCTTATGAATTCTATAGATGCATTACACTGTTTGAACTTCCAAGGCGTCTATGTGGGGCCTAATAACATGTTTGCTTTGGCTCTTTCTTAGAGCAAAAATCACATACTTAAGTGTCTGGTTGCCACATTTCCTTCCTGTGAGACTGAACTGAAGGGAGCACCGTTTCTAATTCTGGGAAGAGTAAGTGGAAATGTGCTGAAGTCACATTAGCTGCTGCTAAAATAGTGATAAACATTAACTGCAGGTCAAAAGCAGAGTTGAGAGAGCTAGGAACCAGACAAAATATTGCCATGGCTGAAGCCCTCTTTGTGGACACTCTGTGTAGGCAGTTGATGTACATGGTGATTACAATGAAACTACATCAATTATCAATAATTATTATCAGTTCAATAAAAAGTATTTATTGTGCCATCAATCTGTGCTGAGTGCAAGGTTGGCAATTATTGCAGAAGAATACAAGAAATGGTCTTTGTAGTCAAAAGAACTTATTTAGCTGGAGGTACAACTAATACACGAACCAACAAGAATAAAATAAGATAGAATTAAATATAAAATTTTCTTATAGGCCATAAATTCTATGCATTTCAGGGGAAACAAGGAGGGTGGTGTTAATTAGGAGTGTGCTATAAAGGCCTTAATCTGAACTTTGAGGGAAGAATAGGGCTTGAAGGGAGCCAGCCCAGTCGCGTAGTGGTTAAGTTCACATGCTCTGCTTCAGCGACCTGGGGTTTGCAGGTTTGGATCCGGGGTGTGGACCTAGCGCCACTCCTCAAGCCATGCTGTGGCAGCATCCCACATAAAATAGAGGAAGACTGTCACAGATGTTAGCTCAGCGACAATCTTTCTCAAGCAAAAAGAGGAGGATTGGCAACAGATGTTAGCTCAGGGCCAATCTTCCTCACAAAACAACAACAACAAAAAGAATAGGGCTTGAAGAAGAGTCAGGACGAATTCTTTGGGAGACTAAACAAACAGGGGCCTGTTAGGGCTGGACTGAAGGGCTCAAGGACCAAGCAAGGGCAGGGATGATGGCAGATAAAAACATAAAAAAACAAACAAACTGAACTTTCCCAGGTTAACATATATGCATCAGAATACTCCCATCCTGGGGAAAAAATTACATTCTTTAGCCAACTGACTGTAACATGACATGAGAACTAATTTCTTTAAAAATCTTTGGCGAGGGGCTGGCCCTGTGGCTGAGTGGTTAGGTTCACGCACTCCGCTGCAGGCAGCCCAGTGTTTTGTTGGTTCAAATCCTGGGCGCAGACATGGCACTGCTCATCAAACCACGCTGAGGCAGCGTCCCACATGCCCCAACTAGAAGGACCCACAACAAAGCATATACAACTATGTACCAGGGGGCTTTGGGGAGAAAAAGGAAAAAAATAAAAAATCTCTAAAAAATCTTTGGAGAGAGACAGCCACTTAGTAGGGAGGTGATTTAGTTTAACAGGTCATTGAACAAGTTAGGAAATGTGAATTTTAGTCCCATAAAAACTCTCTTTTGATATCAAGTCCTTTAATTCGCTTGACCTTACATCAAGGGAGACTATTATTTATTGACTGCTTCCTCAAGACGCTAGGCCTTTTATATATACTATATCATTTAATCCTCATAACTGTCCTAGGAGTAGGTTTTTTTTTTTAAGCTTACCTTGTACAAATGAGGAAACTGAGACTCAGAGAAGTCAAGAAACTTAGCCAAGGTGTACAGCTAGAAGTGGTGGGGTTGTGATTTAAACTTAAGCCGTGTGGCTCCATGACACCACAATGTCTCAAATAGTCCTGATTTCAGAATGTCAAAGTGTTCCATAGTCATGCAATGAAAACACACATGGGGAGGTTTCCAGAAATTCCACCTTTTCTAACCCTCCTAGATTTGTTTTTCCATCTTGTGATAGGGCATGACTTAAACCATAACATAGCTGCACGTTTCACAAGAGAACTCCTTGAAAACTGAAGTATCTGTTTTCAAACAGCACTGAAATTCTAGAGGCCAATATGTTTTTTAAGAGTGAAAAGTTCTTGGCCCAGGACCCAGGCACAAGAGTCTCCTGCTATGTGCTTCCATGGAAACGGGCCAGGGATGTCCACAGCTACACAACGGAGGAATGTGGCCCTTGGAGAGATAGTCAGGGAGGGTGCTCAGCAACAGGAGGAAATGGCTACATTTCAGTAACCTGCAGGACTTGGAATTCACAGGAAATGATTTCTTCCCTTGTGGGAGCTAAGGTATTCCAGTAAATCAGAGCGCCTGTCAGAGAAGCAGCCACCGCTAGGATGCTGATTACATTTGCAGTTAAAACCAAAAACCCTACTCACGATAGTTCTGACTTTGAAAATTATATCTTACAGGGATCTTTGCCAATGTCTCCCCTACAAAACAGACTTCATCTTCACTGAAGATCCCTGTAGCTGACAGAGATAAGCCACCGATGTGGCTGCCAAGCGGCATGTTTTCCCAAAATGTAGGTGAAATGGGACTCGAGTGTGTTAATCAATTTCTACATACTCAGATCTGCCTGGAAGGTTGGGTCATTCCTAACAACACCACCCTTCACCTCAGATTTACAGAAGGCCATTCATGTTACTTTTTGGGTTTTAAGCCTGGTGTCTGATTGGTTTCCCCAGTGAGGCCAGGGTTTGGTTAAGAGCGCTGTATTCTTAAGTCAACTGAGAAGAAAACTATTCAGCAAACCCAGAAGATGTCTGTGTAGACTGCTGAAGTTTCCTCGTGAAATAATGCTGGTTCTTCTGGAGGCGCACTCAGCCAGTTGGGAGTCACTGCAGCTCCATCTTTTTCCTTTCCAGAATTTGGAATGTTAGAAGTCTCTGATGTGTGAAGGGGGAAAAAAAGCACCTGCTGGAAAAAAATCTTTACAAAACATATGTCTGTTGCACACACATTCTCCTCAGAATCATGAAGAGGCCTCTGCAAAAAAGTCATACCAAATGATGATTTTATGTGGTTCCCTTAGTCTGCAAACCTATTATCTTCTGTTCCACAAGGGAAATCTGCATCAAATAAGAATAGTAATCTAATGCCATAGCTGGCCAAATTTCAGCTTCAGAGTGAAACCTTCTTTAAGTTATTGCTGTGCCTCCTGTTAACATTTTTGAGGCCAGATAAGCAGGCTCCACCTGTAGACTTAGAGGTGGAGCTTTCCCTATGGCTTTGGAACCACACTAGCCTTTCCTCTCTTTATCTCCCTATTCCTTCTTTACAAGTCCTTCCCTTTCATCCTGTCCCTTGAAGAACACCTTTCTCTCCATTTCCTTTCCTCTCTTTTCATCTTTGCTTTCTGCCTCCTTTCCTTCCTTTTTTCTTCCTTTATACGTCTTTCCTCTTCCCATTCTCCCTCCATCCCTTCCTCCTTCCTACTCTCAAAAAGAAACAAGTGACAAACACACAAAAACAGTCATTTCCACTGGAAGGGTCACTGTAATGGAGGAACACAATGGCTTCCAAGAAGGCTGACTTCAACTTCAGTTCAGGCCAGCGTGTTCTGGGTGTATGCCTTCTGAGCAGGGGAGGGCCCAGCCCATTTCCAATCTAGTCTTGCTTTTAGGCTGCTCTTCTAAAATTATTTGCATAGCATTGGAATTGTGAACAATTGAGAATACTGCCATGGATCATTATCTTCATACAATTTTAAGAGTTGAATTGGCAGAAGTCATATCTTCATAGATAGAAAAACTAGGTATAGAATGGTTAATGACTGGAAATAAGACTTAAAGCTATAAAAATTAAGTAATCAACAAAACACTATTGAGTTCCTATTATTTTTAGGACATTGTAATAAGCAAGATGAGGCATGCTAACGAACATATCATGCATTCTTTTTTTTTTCTTTTTTGAGGAAGATTGGCCCTGAGCTAACATCTGCCACCAATCCTCCTCTGTTTTGCTGAGGAAGACTGACCCTGAGCTAACATCTATGCCCATCTTCCTCCACTTTATATGTGGGATGCCTGCCACAGCATGGTTTGACAAGTGATGTGTAGGTCAGCACCTAGGATCCGAACCAGCAAAGCCTGGGCCGCCGAAGTGGAACATGCAAACTTAACTGCTGCACCACTGGGCTCGCCCCCATATTGTTCATTCTTAACTTCAAGTAGCTTATAATCATGTTTGGGATAACAGGGAATGTATACATGAAAAAAGAGCTAGAAGAAGCTCTGGTTAATCTTTATCCAGCACTTATTGTCAGCCACTGAGTTGAGCTCTTTATATGTGTTCTGTCCTGTAATCCTTAAAACAACTCTATAATGTATACCACATACCATTATGATCTATATTTTATGGGTGAGAAAATTGAGGCTTAGGGATGAACTAACTTGCTCAAGTTCTCACAGCTAGGCAAAGCTGTGGCAAATCTTGGACTTGAACTTGTATAAGCCAGTAAATGTTAACTACCAAATGAATGGGACAGAAGAATATTCTTTAAGTTCAGAGCTGGAAAATCACTCTGTCCTTGGGAGGTTACAAACAGACAGCATCTCAGGACTAGAGGAGACCTTCAACATCTGAATCTTCTCCATTAATGTGACACTTGGAGAAACTGGGACCGAAAGACAGGGATAACTTGCCGAAAGAGGAGGCTTATGAACAGCATTTGTAGGTTGGGTAGGTGTTTGACAGTTTAGACGAAGAGGGACAGACAGTATTCCAAAGAGGGAAACAAGAAGGATGGTCTCCTGAATCATGTGCCAATTGTTGTTGGAATTGTCTTCTTTTCACTGAGAATCTGTCCTCAATATCCGGTATGTCTAAAAGTGGTTCCAGGGACAGGAGTTTGTGAAGAGAGAAAGAAGAGGATGTTTTGGAAGTATTATTACCTCCAGAAGTCTGAGAGTTCGGCACTCTTGGTCAGTCAAGGTTGCCATTGCTCCTGCCTATCTGATGAAGTCCCATGGCCATCAAACGGTATAACAGAGGACAGGCAAGCAAGACTGAAGTAAGGCTATGGCAGAGAGCAAAATGCATCAAAAACATGTCAGCATACAACTTAAACCTTTGAAGCTGAAAGAGTCAAGCTTGCAGGAAAGCCTGTTGTAGTCTCTTTTCTGTGTGTTATCCTCGAACAGAGCATGGTTTTATATAGAATGTTTGCTGCAAAACTAGTCACAAATAGTTCCGAGGATTAACTTTGAATTTCCTGGATTTGATGGGCATAAATCAGGGCCTTCATGCTATTTTAACACTTTTTGAAAACAAGGTCTTTATGAATAAATGGCAAAACTGGGTCAAGAAATGCTTTATTCATTAACAAGCAAAATCTAGAACTTGGAGTAATTCTCCCTAATTATGAAATGGGCAGCACTCTGTACTGTGCTCTGATTGGCTGACATCAGTTTGAATGCAAAGCTTTATTTCACTGCAGAGTCCTGGCATACTTCACACATTAAAATTCTAAGCTGTCTAAGTAGGTGTGAAACTAATTTTGTGTTTATTTTTTAAAACCCACCTATGATCATTTAGGACCATCCACTTCACTTTGGGAGGGCAGCACCCGGTTGTAGGTGGGCCCTGGGAGACAATAAAGGAGAGGATAATTTCTTAAATGGCTTAAACCAGAATATTTATAGCTTCCTGGAATAGTTGTAACTACTTATCCATTTTTCCAGCCACAACTTTTCTTAATAAGAAGGGCTTTGAAAAATCTGCTAAATCTGGGCATAAAAGGAAACAGAAGTTTTCCTAGAGCAGTGGAATTTTTTAGAGTCACATAGTAACCTTATTGATGAAATCAGGAAGAGAGCACTTTCAGATCAGACTTAAGGGAGGTTATTTACAAAACATAGGATTTTCTCAGCACACCAGGCACATTCTGCGAGGTTTGCTGCAGCATGAAGCCACATATTATCGCTGGGTTTTAATCAAGTCAGACTGTCTTGTGGCCTCTTCTTCAACGGGCAATATTAAATGGCGTTGCCAGCAACTGATTCATTCAGAACCACCAGGAAGACTATTTGCAGAGGTCATTTGGCACTTTAAAAAAGGAAAAACAGACAACTCAGATTCATTAGCAGTTAAACTGACAAAAAAAGTATATATTTTTTCTGCTTGAATAGAATCTATCTCCTTTGGATTAGTCTTTTCATAAAAGCACTTTCTTGTTTCTGATTATCTATCCTAAAAAAAATTTATTTTGAAATTTAGTACCTTTTTGGGCCACTGACAATCTAATCAAATGTACATTTTGGAAAAGCCATCTTTACACTGACCATCATTAAAAACAGATGGTTTGGGTACCTTCATCCATGGAGATTTTAACTGTGTTTTGTGGCAAAGGAAGGGCCCCCAGCTCAAAACGTGCTCCTTGGAAGATCTGTGACCAAGAGTAGTGGGGTTCTTTTTTCTCTTTCTCCTCATCCTCCTCCTTCTTTGAAAACGTAACCGAACATTGAGTAAAATAATTTGGAATGTTATGAAATGTGGTAGAATAAAGTGTTCTTCTCCAGATCTGTGGCTTTCTATTCTAGAAGTCACCATCCCCTCCTGCTTGGACCCTTTGAACAGAACACTGAAAAAGAAAGGGTTGAGTGTCATCCACGCCTTCCTGCCGTGGTTTCCTCACACTGCTCAGCATGCCCAGGATTCTGCAGCTGCGTTTCATTAGTCCTGAAACTCCTCAGTGAAACTGGGAGACCATCACCATGGTGGAACATACAATCGATTATAGACAAACCAAAGGCATCAACTTTGAATGCAAAGGGCATGCATCATAGCAAAATAATGAGATCAATCTTACAGTGGGGACATGGTATTAAATGCAATTCCTTTCATCTTTCAAAAAATATTATGGGGCATTTACTTAATGCAAATTACTGCAAAGAATGAAGGAAAATGCAAAGATATATGACTCAAGTTCTTCCTTCAAGAAATTTGAAGAACAGTAAATGAGAAGGTGCATGAACACCAATATTTGAAATAAATGGCTATAAAACAGCAATTTTTAGCATAAGGAAAAAGACTAAGATTTAGGAAGATTCACTTGTGGCTAAGGAACTATTCACAGAATAGAGTAATAATTATATTTTCCTTTATTAAACACCTATTATCTAATTGTGGAATCATTTTACACCGATTATCTCATTTAATATCACAACAACCAGAGGAAGCAGGCATTATTATCCCCATGTTGACAAATGAGGAAACTGATGCTTAGCCAATTAAGAGATATACTCGAAGTATATGTGTGGCAGGGGTATGATTTGAATATTTGAACATCCATATATCTGTCTCCAAAGCCTATATTCTTAATCACAAATTAACCCCCTGTTTCACTTCCCAATTATTTACCAGTCCCTCCAGTCGAGATAGCAGTCTTTTCCTGCTTCTCTCTCCTTGTAATATCCTTCCAAGAAGCAGCCTATAAGAACACCCACCTAAAAGGCCAGCTCTCTCAGAAAACAGCGGTAGGGAGAGGGCATCGAGCTAAGACGTGATGGGAGAGAAGCAGGAGGAGCTCTGGATGAAGTGGCCTGAGTGAGAGATTGCGAAAGACCTGAGGATGCTGGATACCAAAGGAATCAACAGGGAATTTAGACAAACACATGGGTAACAAGAAAAAAATATTAAATGGTAGCTCCATTATCGTGGGGCCCAATCTCCCAATTGCCCTGAGAGACTTTTAGACACTATGTCCTGCTCTCATAACCGAAGAAGAGACATGGATGATAGTTCAATATTATTTGGTTAGAAAGAAATTAGCTGATTTAGTCTCTTTCTCTGGTGCTTCTATCAGGAATTAAGTCATCAGTACCATCTTTACCCCCTCTGTCTAATCTCTACTTCCATATACTTTGTGATTTATAAATTTCCATTTGGTGTCCACCAGTTAAGGTCACAGAAGTGATGGGGATGATATAAGGAAGGGAATGATGTTTATCTAGGTATTAGCAGAAAAGGGACTCCCTAAAGGGTGGCCACTTAAAAAGCTTTCTTGGAAAAAAGTCAGATCCTCATTAGATCCTGATAAGTGAATGGACCATGGGGACACACAACATCCTCAGAGGAATGACCCTTGGCTTTGTATTTGTTGTAATAAAGAGGTGTAAAGAGCAACACGTTTGAGTCAAATGATCTGCATTTGAATGTCAGCTGTACAATTTAGCAGCTACTTAACTTGAACATTTCTCATTTGTACAATAATAATAATACTTTACCTAAATTTCAGGGTTATTGCAAAGAGCAAAGGAGATAATGGACATGAAAATACTTTGTAAATTGCGAAGGTTATTCTAGAGGTTCCCACTGGAGTTCTGGATTCCCAGGTACTCACTTATCACACTTCTGGGTTCTAACAAGTAAAGAAGAAACCCTGGAACCAAGAGGGGATCAACAGTATGAATAGAGGTCTAATTATTCTCAAAGATGTGGCTCCCAGCTCAAGTTGCATTAAAGAGTACGGTGAGGACCTGAGGCCAAATCAAAGCACCTTCTAATACGGGCTCTCAAAATTAGACCCTGGAACCACCTGCAGGGAATCTAAGAATCAGACTCTGGCCAGTGGTATCAGAGGTCTCGTCTTAGCTCTTCACCCCCATAGAAGGCAGACCCAGGGCCCTGAATCAAATGTTCTTTGCAAAAGAGGAGGAAATGGAGGGCCGCTCCCACCCTCTGTTTGTTCCATGTGGCTGCACCCTGGAGAGAGAGACAGGGTGGAGTCTCTTCCTGCTTTTGAGACACAGTAGTGCCCCCCACACTGGGCAGAGTGAGGCCCCTCAACGGGAATGGCTGTTTCTCTCCTGCAGAAGATCAGCAGAGAGAGGCCCTAATGAAATCTACTCCAATTTAGTTGGAGTGGTCTCCTCTGGGGACTGCTTCCAGATTTCAGTCATTTGGGGACATTGGATTCTTTTGAGAATCTGATAATTTCTAAATATTCTCTCAGAAAAAAAAATCCCACATTTAAAAAAATGTCTTTAGGGCTCATGTTTTCATATAGTTTCAGAAAGTTCATAGACACTATCCGTGGACTCTCATTGGAAGCTAGATCCAAAATTCTGAGGCTGTAGGAATGTCAACTGTTAACTTTCCTTACCTTGAATGGAGACCTGGGTCCACTATTAAAAATACCATCTGTTTCTCAGAAAATGAAGGTGAAATAAGAGGTTGTATTTAAACTAAGTTGATTCCTAATGTATCAGTTAATTTGAGTCTTTCTTTAATTATTATTTTTTTTTCTGCTTTATCTCCCCAACCCACCCCGTACATAGTTGTGTATCTTAGTTGCAGGTCCTTCTAGTTGTGGGAAGTTTTTCTTTAATTATTAAGGGGTTTTGTTTTGTACAGCCCAGCAAACTTTGACCTACATAAAAGAACACTTTATTCATTTTAAAAATTGCTTATTATTACCTTATTTAAACTGAGAACTACAATACTTTACTTAGGGAGTAAATAACTGTGCACATTAGTTAATTGAACACTGTAACAGAAATTTATTTTGAAGACAAGTTTTAATCTGAATCATTATTTTCTTCTTCAAACTGCAGGATACACAGCAACCAGCTGTATGGGACTTTGGAAGATAATGGTCACCCTCTCCCCTTTGGCCTCCTCTTTCCTTTTCCACTCTAAACTGCAGCTGTCTCAGGCAATGACTACAGGTATGGCCTCTAGAAAAAACGTTGCAACAAAGTTAGTTTTACCTACCCCAACAACTCTTCATCTGTCAACTGTTCTCCGGAACGTGCTTCTCCGCCCCATCGCCAGCATGTTCATGTCCTTGTCCACTCCAGCCTCTCGCAGAATCCATTCACCTGAACTTTGGGAAGCATCGTGCCCCACTAAGACCATTCTCCAGCACAAGAAAACAATCCCCTTCATAGCCTAGCTCCTCCATATTTTAAGGTGTTGCAATTCCAGAAGACATCTTGGCTTTCACAATGAATAATCCAGAGGTCCATTCCTCAAAATAAGAATAGAGGGGAAAAAAAGCTCTTTTCTTCAAATCAGAATTTAAGGCTCTACCTCTAGAGAAATGGAAAGTTTACTTGTGCTTTAAAATAAGACCTCATTCAGTAATTCCAGAGAATAAGGTTTTATAAGGAAACAAAAACTTGAGAGAACAGTCTCAGCTAAAACTCCCCACTACAAAATGCATTTCTGTGCCATCATTTTAGGAAACCATTAAGGAACAGTTATGTTCAGAGATAAATTCTTGAATATAAATTAGATGTTAAAATATAAATTATGCATTTCTCTGACGCTTTGTTTTCTTTTTTTTTTTTACAACTTTAGGTTATTGTTTATTTAGATTAAAGACCAGTTTCCTTTTGGATTATTTTCCATGTAAAATTCCTGAAATCAAGATAGGTGAGCTGCTCTGGGGTCTAGTTCAGGTTAATGGCTGCCTCACAGCAGCTGGCTGCCCCTCATTTAGACGCCCATCCATCACACTTTTAACGTCGTCCAATAATATGTTCAGGCTGCATAGGCACTGAACAAACTCATGAACTCTGAGGAATTTTCAAGGTAAAGTACAATCACGTCTAATACTTTAAATAAGTACAAAATTCACTTCATAAAATATTGTCAGCTTTGGAGTCAAAACTAACGACAAACCTTAAAATGATTTTCTTTGGCTCAATCTAAATCAAATTCATATTGTTTAGCTGGTGTTATAAAATGTTAAGTGAATACTATTTTTATATTCTGGAATTATTTTATTTGTACTTTACACATATTTTTTTAACTGAGGAATTATTTTGGACCTCATTATCAATGTCATGTAGCAGATAAAAAGAAATACATACTTATAATGAAGAGATTTTTCCAATACTTTTTTTACCAGTCAAAACAAAAAATCAGAAGATTTTCTTTCCCATCAAAACAAAATATTTTGTTAAATATCTTTAGCTCTGGATCTGTAAAACATTTCCTATGAGATCAGAAGACATTCTTCTTTTAGAAAATAATGACATAGTCTTGATGAGCAAAGAGTTGATATTAAAGAAAATTAGTTAACACAGACTGTGTTTCCTGAACTTAAATTTATTTGGATGAGCTAATCTTCTCTTCTGTCCACATTGAAAAATATGTTTTTCTTTTTCTCTTACTCTTTCTGACTATATTCATGGGCCAAGAACACACCTAGTTGCAAGATGAAAATTTAAAATAGGCCCTGTTGCCTTATGTCTTTATATCACCCAAATTTGTTTGATTACTTCTTAAATGGATTTTTTAAACATTAGATAACAATTACAATAAGATGATAATAATTGCTTCAGTTTATGTGTTTCATTTTACAAAGATTTTCCAATTTAACTCCGTGAAGTAGATATTATTTTCATTTTATAGGTAAGGAAACTGAGAATATTTGTGTCTTTTGTCCTTTTTAATATCGGTTTGTCAATGTTTTCTTACTGCTTCACAGGAGTGCTTTATATATCCCTTTACTTTATATTTACATGTGTGTATATATATACACACATATACATATATTAATAAAAAGAATCAAGAGGATAGTGTGTGTATATATATATATATATATCATACAAACCAATATATATACATAAATATAAGGCAAGAAGAAGATATTACAGGCAACTTTATTACAATAATTTTGACAAATGAAATGGACAAGTTTCTTAAAAACTAACTTACCAATACTGACACAAAAAATGGAAAAATCAGCATAGTGCTATATCTATTAATATATCAAATCCATAATTTAACACTTCCCCAAAAGAAAACTACAGGTCTAGAATGACATCACCAGGAAAAGATTGATACACTGATACATTGGATATCATTAAAATTAGAATGTCCAGTTATTAAAAGATATTGTTTTATATATACATATGTATTTTATATATATTTACATATATATCTTTTATGGATTTATGCACATTTCTTACTCTTATCACCTCCTTCCCTCTCCATCTTTATTTCAGGCATCTGTTAGCTAAGATATTATTTTTCATTGTTTTTATTTTTAACAATGACATTCTAATCTGAAACTGTATTTTCTATGCTTTACCTATACATTGATTCTAAAATTGAAAAGTAATAAAGAGTATTCATGATATAGTATGTATATATTTTTATCTGAAGAACCAAATAGTATGATTTGACACAGAGAAAGAAATAATAACTCTACATTGCTAAACAAATATCAAAGTCGGATTCTTTCTTCTGTTGTTTGCATTTCATACCATCAATTGCTCAAAATCATTTCTCATTTTGGTTTGCTCCATGTTTGAATTATGATTTTTTTATTGAGCTTTTTTCCCTCTGAAGTTTTCAGTTGTCTCTATTCTTGTTGACATAAGAGACGTGTTTATATCATGTCACCAAGAAATTTAAACTTCTTAATCATGCCATTTGTTTTGAAGTTCTTCTAGAAATTATGACTACGTGGAATTTGGATCTCCTGTTCTAATTTGATCTAGCTCACTTCTGCCGTAGAATTCCCAGGGTTTATTTTCATCACACTCCTGGATTAAGTCTTCTACGTCTTGAAACATTTCTTTTTTAAGATAGATGCCATCTTGGGAACATTTTTATTCTTTTCTGGAGAGCATCACCAACAGATTTTTTTTTTTTCCGGAAAGGTGCATGGAAAGTTACATTTCTTGGGCCTTGCATATTAGGAAATGGACTTATTTAGCCTCTGTTTTGTGGTTGCCTCACAGTGGGTAAGATCAAGCCCCCATCCGAAATTGGTTTAAATGTTGAGACTGATGATGTCGTACATTCACTGAAACATTTATTACTCACATATTGAGACTTTCTGGGGACATAGCAGGGCGAGTACCCAAGCCAGTCAGAAATGTCTTGAGTGAAGGGAAGGTTAAGTAGCTTTGGCTTTTATTGTGCTTACAGAGTAAAGCCGGAGTGAGGGTTTCAACTTCTTGCCAGTGCCAAGGGAGGGAGTGCATGGTCCTTCTTAGAGATTTGCCTAGACGTGGGGCTAGAGAGGAATAGAGTGGGCTGGAGATTGAAAACTGTCAGTGGTAAAATATCAAAAAAGGAGTCATATTCTTATTGCATCCTCATATGGAAATCATAGTTCACCTGAATGTACAACTTTATTTTGAAAATCACTTGCCTATTGATCTTTAAATATACTGCTGAATTTTCTAATAGCATCTTCTGTTGATGATGAAAAGTCTGATGACAATTTCTTTATGGATGAAATCTTTATGTTTTCTTCCTGGAAGCTTATTAGATCTATTCAATATTCTTAGAATTTTGAAACTGTCCTATAAGGTGCTAAGGTATAGATATTTTTTCCATTCATTGTGTTTGACACTCAGTTGTTCCTTTCAATTTGACACTTATGTTCTACTTCAATTCAGAGGAAAAATAAATTTCCCTGATTATATTCTCCCATTCATTTTCTCTTTTCTCTTTGGGGATATTATTGAACCAGATTTCATGCCCACTGACTTATCTATTTCTCTGAGCTTTTTGCTGATATTTGATATCTCTGCTTTTTGTTATATAATCAGAAAAATTGATTTTACTCTATCTTTTAGCCCATTATTAATTTTTTAAATTTGCCAATCTTATGTTGAAATCACAAGAGTTCTTTCAAGTTCTCTGGTTGTTGTTCCTTTTTCATAGCAACTCATTCTTGTTTTATGGATGAAATACCTTATGAATCTCTTTGAGGATATTGTATCAGTTATAAATGCGTTTGGCCATGAATAGTAGAAAATCCAACCATAGTAGCTTAATAAACAAAGGAGTTTATTTGTCTCTTGAAGCAAAAATCTGGGGATAGGAAGACTGGCATCAGTGCAGTAAAGAGAGTCTTTCCCTGTTTGGGCTCACCCATCTTTAGCATGTGGACATCTTTCTTCATGCTATCCCTTTGTGGTAATAAGAGAGCTTCTGTACTTTTAGGCATCATGTCAGGTTCTAAAAAGGAAGAAGAGATAAAGGCAAAAGACTGAGCTGAGTCTATGTCTTTTCCTTATCTAAAGATATCTACATATTTTTTAAAACTTTCCTGAAAGTCTCATTTAGTGACTTCCATTTATATATCACTCTCCAGAATTGGGTCATATGGCTACAACAGACCAATCATTGGAAAGAGTTTAAAGAGGAGTTGTGGATAAGACTGAGTCAGCTAATCAACTGTGTCCACCAAAGATACTGATTGGAACTTTAATAAACTTTCTCTTCTACTCTTCAGATTCTTTTATTTTATTCCTTTCTCTCAAATAACTAGTCATACTTGGTGCTACCTGTAGCTAAAGAACTAGAGTGATAAGTTTATGACTGTCCTTTTGATTTCAAATTACTTTTCTTTTTTTCTTGTATTTACCATTTACGCTAAAGTTAAGACTTTCCAAGATTTTTTTTTTTTTTTGGTCTATTTTTCCAAGCATTTGTCAGTTTGAAAACTTTGCTGTATTACTTTATTATCTTAGATGGTGGAGTTATTATGATAGCCATGATTCCCTGAGTCATACATGAAGAAAATTTTTTATTTTTACCTGATTGCCAAGCTAGCTCCCTCTTTAATTAGATGGATAATTGTTCAGCTCTCTACTTAGTTTTACACAATGTACACTGTCTACTCTTCACTGGGGATATGTGGTCTTGGTTCTTCTTTAATCCTGGATCTTTGCCCAAAAATTTGAAATGAACCAGAACAGCTCATTTTCCAAAGTTTAACCTACATTTGTTTTCATTACTTTTCTTTTTTCATGGGCTTCTGGGAAGATTCTGCTTTGGGATTTAGATTCGGAGGAAAAGGGAGGAGGGAGAAATAAAAAGATTACGAAATTCGGCCAAAAGAATAAGAAAGGTAAGTGTGTTCTTATTGAAAGTTTTGCCTCCTTGAATTAGTATGGTTTTACAAGTGTGGTTATTGATTTTGTTTTTATTAGCCCTAAGCTTTACTAGTTCATAAAATCTGGAGTAGTAAATTTAAGAAAATGTTTTAGGAAGATATAGAATTAACTCTACACTAACATAACAAGGCAGAGACTGAGATATAATCGAAGGTGGAGTGTGGGAGGAGAAAAGACGGTGAGTATAAAAGAAGCAAGCTCTAACATTTTTGCTTGAGCCTTTGCTAGAAGGTGGTAAAAGAAAAAAAAAGATCTATTAAGATGATCTTGATCATATATTAGGTTTTTGGAAGCTTAGCAAACATGTATGCCTAAGGTAAGATTTGAATGAACATTTAGCCTTTGAAGTGTTTATCTAAGTGGTGAAATCCGTGAAGCTTTGTAGGGTAAGCCCAAGAATTCACCCACATATGGTGCCTCTAGAGTCTGAATTGATTAGAGTGGTTTTGATTTCATATATATTCTTTTCAACAAAATATTTTGTTAAATATAACTAGTTACATTTAATGTATATAGTTTCACAAAAGATGTTACATATCAATATTTATTTTAAAATATTTTGTCAAATTATGTACACATAGACCAGGTGACTACTGGAAGAGCAAAAAAATGGGTGAAATTACATTCCAAAGATTACTCAAGTTCACTTGACAGCAGAGGCAGGATTCAGGAAGGAAAAGAATTAGTGTTTGAGCAACTGCTTTGTGTTGGCCACATAGTAGGCCAGTTATAAAGGTTATCATTTTTAATTTTATAACTTTCAAAGAAAGCATTATTATCTCCATTTGAGTATAAGGAATCTGAGAACATAAGTAACTTGTTCAAAGTCACAGAGTTAGGTCAAGAAGTGTCTTAGTTTGTGAGGGCTGTCATAACAAGATACCAGGCTTGGGGGCTTAAACAACAGAAATTTATTTTCTCACATTCTGGAGGCTGGAATTCTAAGATCAGGGTGTTGGCAGGATTGGGTTCTTTTGAGGCCCCTCTTCTTGGCTTGTAGATGCTATCTTTTTCTGGTGCCTTCTCACTGTGTCCTCACATGGTCTTTCTCTGTGGGTGTGCATCCCTGGTGTCTCTTTGTGTGTCCAAATTTTCTCTTCTTATAAGGACGCCAGTCAGATTGGGCTAGGGCCCACCCTAATGGCCTCAGTTTAACTTGATATCTTTTTAAAGGCCCTATCTCCAAATATATTTTAGATACTAAGGGTTATGACTTTAACATAAGAATTTTGGGGGGACATACTTCAGCTCATAACAGGGGGACGGTTGTATTTAGGAATAGTGAAACGGACATCTGCCATGAAGACTTTCCTCCTCTTCTGGTCTCTGAGTGTCCTGGAACATCAAGGGAACACATTGCTGGAAGGCATTGATCCTCAGCCATTTATCCAGTGTAAGGGAAACCCATATGAGTCCAACTGGGTAGGACCCAATGGGTAGAGAGGATGCCAAACTCAAATGCCTCACGTGAGAATATTTAGCCCAGGAAGAATCTAGGAATTACATAGTCTAAGTTCTTCACTTTACAAATATAGAATCAAAAGTCCAACTAAGAAATGACTTGCAGAATGTCATAAAATTATTAACAGGGCTAACATTTTTATAAGCTGTTGTGTGCTATTCATTGAGAATATATATATTCAATGAATAAGCATAAACATATGTGTATGTATATGTAAATAAATATAATATATAAAAATATAGTGTCTTCTAATCTTTAGAATAACATTTGAAAGTAGTCATTGTTATCTCCATTTTACTGATAAAAAACTCCTGCAGCTGAGATTTAAGTTTGAATTGTTTTATGGATACAATATTTTTCTTCTCTTTCATCCTCGGGATTTTTTTAAATCAGTAAAATGGAGATAAGAATGACTATCTTCAAATGTCATTTTAAAGATTAGAAGACAGATTATTTCATATATATGGACATATGTCTCACAGGAAAGAGTTCACAATATCTCCAGAAGGGAGAGAATCTATCCAAAAAAATTCAGACTCTCACATGTGAAACATGCTAATGAACACAAGAGAGACTATCTCCTCGTCACTTATTTTCACATGATTGTATAGCCATGGCAGTCATGATTAGATGTTGCTGAAGACCAGTTAACTTGATTCATTTTGTTTTATTTGTTTGCTTTGAGTAGAGAGGCTGCTCCTTTAAAGTTTCTGCTCCTCATGAGGTGGTTAAAAGAGATTGTGGTTGATGAACTCAATGAAATTTGTCATATCTAATTCCAGTTTTTCATGGCATTGCATCGACAGTCTATAATACCAACTATGTCTTTCTATTGGAAAAAAAACAAAAAACCTTGCTTTGTTGCACTGTGCTTTTGAAACTTGCAAGTCTCTGATCAAGTCCCAGCTCCTTCTCTTGAGATTGAACCTATAGGTGGCAGCAACTGTTAGCTATTGAGCTTAGGTGACATGTGCCAAAAGTTCTCTTGAAATACTTTGAATAGTTTAAATGTTCTTGGATACCTGAAAATAAAATTTTCTCTAGATAAGAAAGCGAAAGGTCAAACTTGAATTGTGACTGTTGAATGATTCATACACTATAGTCAACATTATATAGATTAAAAAAGGGTGGAATGGCTAAAACATTCTATATTTTAGAAGTTTAAGACGTGATGACGGTTGGGTTCAGTCTCTAAGATTTGTGACTGCTGTGGTCAGATTGGTTATCCTTTGCTCTCCAGTGCTTTGTGTAAAATGAGGTTTTCAACCTAGATTATTCTCCAATCAGTTCCTCTGTGCTTAACATTCAATAAAAGTTAAGATTTTAATTCATGTACCATCTGTTTTGCAAAATGAATGTGTCACAGAAACATTGAATGCAATTCGAGTTTTTGCAAATCAAACAATGCTTACACGCATGATAGAGCTTATACTCTAAGGGTAACTTGCAGGGAAAATCCTGTTGCAGTATGAATTATTTTGTAGTAACTTCTTTTGAGAGCTTGGAATTTTGCTAATTGTTTTCCTAGATGAGGGACACTTGTGTTCAATAATGACTTCCAAGAGTCAACTAGGTTCTGGGAGAGCTGAGGTGGTATGGCCTTTGGACGTCTATAGGTGATTGCTAAACTACACTTTGGCATGACTAATCTGATCACTTCAATTATCTTCACGGCTTATGCAACTTTATATACACTTGTATATATAACTTATATATAGGCAGTTTTATTTCTTCCTTTTCAGTCTGTACACCTTTTAATTTCTTTCTTTTTCTTTTTTCTCTTTGTGCCTTAATACTCAAGCTGACTCCCAGCATCATGTTAAACTGGAGTGGTGAGAGTAGACGTCCTTGCCTTTTTCCTCATCTTAGGGGAGAGGCATTCTATCTTTCACTATTAAGCATGATCTCAACTGTAGATGCCCTTTATCAGGACCTGATTTTTCACAACCAGAGCTGATCGGGCACTGCCTACTTATTTTCAGTTAAAACATGACAGTTGCCACAATTCTATACCCCCTTTGACACAGAGATCACATCTTTAATGACCATCCCTGTAGCGTCCAACTCCACTGGAGCCACAACCCAAACTGCCATCTGCTATGGGCAGGAACAGTGGATGACATTCTTATTGGGCCTTATCCTCTAACGCTTCTTTAGCATCACAGAATTCCCAGGCTCCTATCCACCATGAAATACTGGGGAGACAGTGGATTGCATCAGCCACATTTCAGTCAACTGGTCCCAGCTTTTGTGTCTCCTCATTCTCAAGACAACTTAGAATGATGCTAGTCTCCCCACTAGACCTCTATAAAGCACCTAAAATATCATATAGAGTAGACTGGCTGCTTGTAATACAAACCTTGGACCACTCAGCAAAAAGCAAGTTTGTTTGGTTTAATAATTTCCAAAGGGGATTTTTTTTTTGATGTGCATTATTTAGTTTGGCTATTTCTATTATGTAAAGAAAATGTCTAGTTTCCCTTTACTACATTGATCCAATTTGAAGAAGCAAAAAAAAATGGCATTGCTTTTGGAACAAAAGTTTCAATGCTTGCCAAGAGCAAGACTCACTGAATTAAAACAGATGGTTAAAAAATAGTTTGGAATAAATGCATCTATACTATAGATGTCTGTTAAAGAATTTTAGAAAAATGAGGTATCACCTTTTTATATTACAACTCTGGTAATATTCATAAATTTTGATTTTGAAATAGGATGGCCGAAATTGAAATTGAGTGTGAACAACTGAACATTGTTTGTACTGGAGCTTACCTAAGATGAAAATCAAAGGGTTGACTTCCTCCTTTGGGGTTCGTGTGCGACTGATCTGTTAGGTTTTTTTGGCTGGTTTTTTTGAGTGAGCTGCGTGGAGGGAAGAGGATACAGAACAGATACATTAACCTACAAAAACAAATGTTTTGTGTAATCAAATCAGCTACAATTTATCTATGAGACTGGGCACAAGTTATGAGGTACCACAAGAGAATGTTCTGGAAAACAAAATATCACATACCTTTTAGGGCACTGCAGAGGGAAGAGTCCAATACAAGTCAAGGTGGAGAAATGAAAGAAAGTGCTTCAAACAGATGGGCATTTTCTATAGAGAACTTCCTTGTTGTCCTTGCACTTGAAAATACAGTATACTCTAGTTAATCCTTTAATCCTTATCTTTAAAGATAAGGATTTGTCACAATGATTATTTTATTACTGCTCAAAGCTTATATAAAATGTGACGAGTTACAGCTTCTATTTTTTAAAAGTATATTGCCTTTCTACTCTTTGAATTCAACTTGTGCTATAATGAGGTAATACTTGGTCTATTTCTAAGCACAAAACAATATTTAGCAGAATTAGTACTTAATAAAGTTAAATTCCAGATTCATTCTCTCCTTTGTAACACATCGGCTTCTCTCATATCCTTGGACTTGGTCTTCATTACAAATTCCCTGTTCCTGGCGCATATTCTTGATGCTATTTTCCTTTATCTTGAGTTAGGTGAACTGCAACCACTTGGCCCTGAAGGAAATATCCTAGGAATTCTAGAAAATAAATTATTTCCGTCAGGAAACTGTAATTTTGGAGGAAAAAAAAAATAAAGTGCCTCCCTCTAGGAAGGCCAACATCCTCCCCCCAAAATAACTCTCTTCTCTGTGATATTTTCTGGATTCCACATTTTAAAATGTCCTCTTCTCTACCTCAAACACACACACACACACACACACACACACACACTCACGTACCATCAAATTAAGCTGTGATTAATAGTACTATGTCACATAAAAAGGTGTCTTTTCTCCATAGATTAGATTAGATTAATCATAAGGCTTCAGCATTACATATTAAATGTAAATTGTCAGAGAAGAATGGCCAGAATGATCAACAAAGGCCAGCACAATGGCAGTGATCTCTAGGCTATAAGCTCTGTGATGGCAGGATGCTCACCTGTTTTGTTCTTTGCAGTTTTGCCAACACCTTAACAGAGCTCAGCAGCTAATAGTTGCTCAATAAATGCTTGTTGAATGAGTGACTCATTAAGAAAATTATTGGAACAAATTGAGTGGTTTTACTGTGATATGATGTCTAGCTTTTTCCAGTTTAGAATTAAATTCAGTTTCATCCTAACACTCTGGTACTCTGACTTCTAATTAAGTTTCTTAATTGCCCAAGGACTTATTCTGTGCCTATTCACCCATCAGTACTTTAGCACTGTGACTATACTAGCAACCATTTTCTCTCCTCTTTAACATGCAACAAACCTACCTCTACCCCAAGAAAGAATGCTTTCATATTTTCCTCACTCTTGAGTGCTCTAAGGCACTGCGAGTTTTTGCTGTCTACTTGAACAGTTGATAATAGTCCTTTGAAGTAGAGCTTTGAACAAGAGATAAGAAATAGTAATCTAACCATGGCCTGCGCTGATAGTCAACAGGACGGGCCATCTTGCTATCCAAGCCATTAAAGATTATTAATCTCACTCAAAATTATGTAGAAGCCATAGATTATACCTTTTAATCCTCAACTTCTCTCCCTTCTTCTCCCTCCCTCTAGTATCCTTTATTTTTCTTAAGTTGTGTCCGCAGGATATAAATAAAAACCAGAGCGACAGTCTATCTCAGCCCTCCTTCTGCTGGGCAGCCTAGCCTGAAATGAAGTAAAGCCAGAATGTAAATGTATGTACCTTTCTTTCAGATGAAACAGTTTCAAACAGGTATCTCACCATGGAGGAGTTCTTTTTAAAAAGTGTCAATAGCAAATATTGGGAGTGTTTTTCTTGAGCAGGAGGGACGTTTGACAAAAGACACAGTTGTTGATACTAAGACAGATATTGTGCTGTCTACCCATTCAACCCAGATCTGGGAGGTGACAGATCCAGTGCCATTAAGAGTCTTTTCTTGCATTCTTATGCTTTAAAGAGTCTTGAGACATTCTCAGAAATGGGCTAAATAGTCACAGGAAAGTTTGTTACCCTTAAAAGGTTTAACCATCGCTCCACTCTCTCTTCATTTGACTTTCACGTTGTCCAAGAGAAAACTAGTCAAAGGGCTCATTTAGAAACATTTTCATTCTGTTGAGACTGGTTCAAACATTTTCCCAAAACTTTTTTCTAGACCAGGCTGGTTTTCCTGCCAAGAAACTTCCGCTCACTGCTACTCTGTTTCCTGGGATTTGGACATTAGCTATTGATTGCTTTCTGTGGTTTTCTCTCTGTTTTTGTCTCCATGTTAACCTTACTCGCCTTAATAAATCTAAGTTATCTCACTCTATGAAACTTCTTGATCCACATTGTTCAAACGCAGAGCCAGAGGGAAAGGCAGCTCTTGTCACTTTACTGTGGCAGAGGCTTCCGAGGCTCCCAGTGGCTCAGTGGCTCCCTCCCGCCCTCTCCCTCCCGCTGGGCATTGAGGCAGGTTCCTGAAGTCAGACAATGTATTGTCATGCGGATTACTCGGAGGAGCTTTAAGTCAGTTAGGTAACAGGAGCCTTTTCAATGGTGTCCTAGGATTCTGTCAGGTTGACTGTTCAAACACTGGTTTTTGGGATCCCCTCCAGCATTCCTTAATGTAATCCAGGCACGTTATTGCAGGTTTTATTTGAGAAGGGGCTACTTAGTTGTCACTTAGAATATTTTCAGCTTTAAGTCAAAACCTTCTTAGCCAAAAAAAAAAAGCAAAAGAAATGAGAGAATATGGTGTAAATGGAGGTGGTTTAGGGAGAGGCAGAAAAGAAAAGAACAGAATGCAGTAGTGTACGAAATGCCAGATTTGAGCTAAGTGCATGTGTGCTCTGGAGAATGAACTTTCTGTTTTGTTTTACATAGAAACAGTGATGATTTTGTGCTGTTTAGGGTTTTGCTTTTCCAAGGAACTACTAAGATTCAGCGAATTCAAAGGTAGAGGAATACAGGCCAAAGAGCACAGGTCTGAGCTGCTTACAGGGCTCGGATATGTGCCTCTGCGTTCCTGTCCTCGGCGGGAGGGAACACCCTAGGCCACTGGTGGATTCCCAGTTTGCCATCTTATAGGGTTGGACTGGACACTATTAAGAAGATAGGCAACTTCCTGGGTGCCGGGGCAGAGGCAGTGGCTCCAGATGAGTCAGAATATTACTGCTGCTGGAAGGACAAGACTCAGCAGCTCCTTGGAGATGTTCAGAACTTGGGGTGAACAGGAGGGGAGGCTTTAGAAAACCAACCGTTGAGCAGTGTCTTTTAAGTAAATATGAATTGTCAAGTTTTGGCAGAATTTTTCTGTGTGGAATCTTCTTATATCCCCCCAAAAGGCAGGCTTCTCCTAACCTGGCATAGAGAAGAGACTGGGCACAGAGAGCATTCCAGAAGGAGACATTCTGTAGATTCTAATCAAGGACCTTTTCCAGACCTGACCCTTTTCCTTTCAATTCTCCACCCATTCTAATCCCATTCTGGAATGCCATAAAGGTACATAGCCCTGAGGTGCCTTTTAAAATACAGAACATAAAGAGAACATATCCCACAGTCACCTCTAGGCTAAACTGAATGGAAATACAGGCTTCATGGAAGCCCATGATGGCGTTTTTCTTTAAGATTTCTGGATTCTTTAGTAATAATTCATCTCCCTACTCTACCCCAACGCACACATAACAACACACACTCACATATGCATTTACATACAGCACTGAATATTCTGAATTGGTTGCTTGTTTTTTATCAGACAATATCTAATAGGTCAGAGTGATGTGGTGGAAAGCAGCCCAGCCCAGCCCAAGTAACATGGCAGGATAAAAAAATGCAGGTAAAGAGTGTTGTTTCTAAATTTGTCCGTCAGTTATAGCCTTGGGTAGTTGATATAACCTCTCCACAAGAGAAGGTCCTGATTAGTAAAAAAGGCTTCATAAAATTACCCACAGTATAATCTTAACATTTAAAGAGATGTTATGTATAGACATATACATTTCTGTATATAAATTTTTTGTGTGTCTCTCTAGCTCAGTGCCTGACACATTATTATAAGCATTAAATAAATGGGATTTCCATTTCTCTTTTCAGATAGGTTAAAGGCTTTCTTGTAAGAGTTGAGGCCTAAAATAAATCAATTTGTGAATATTTAAAAAACTGAGGTACTTTCTTCAAAATGCATCTCACCCACTCCGTTTATTTATTCCCTTGGATAGCTAGTCTTCTTTGCAGTTGAAAACGTCATCAGGATAATACATAGGTACTACTTTTGCTTTGTAGTGCTTAGATGGGCCTGGAGAATTATTAGCTGATTCATAAGATTGTTAAAAAAATGGAGACAGTGACGTGCAAGGATATCTCTATATCTCAGTTGGTCCAAGGTAAATATCCCTGCTTCTAAAAGCATGTCACTCATTCTGAATTCTCTCAAACAACCCTCAAGTAGATAATCCATCTCTGATGCTATTTATTGTGGCTATCTTCATCCCCTATGAATCTCACTTTCTAGCAAAAGCATGTAAAAATAATACTTTCCTCAACACTCTCTTCAGGACTCCCTGCCAGTTAGATGCTTTCAGTGTCCTTTTTGTCCCCTCTTCTGGCTTCTCCCAGCTGTTGGAGTTGTCTCATGATCCTGCCAACTTCCACACCCCCTGGAGAAATGACCTCATCTACAGGTTGGGTTGGGGGTAGGAGGTTCAGGGAGTGCAGCTATGGTCCATCTGAGACGGGGGATATGGGCCCACAACCACACCGAGGTATTTTTTCCTCACAAGTAGTTGTTAAGTTGTTAACTCTGTTTTTGAAAGTCAGGTTTTAAAAGAAAGAGAAAAAAAAATGCTCTTGGTAAAAGACTCAAGAGAAGGGAGCAGGAGTGGTTGCTATGAGATTTGAAACATGCACGTGTGTGTGCGTGCACACACACAAAAATACATGGACAAAAGGATAAATTGAAAAAGAATGCGGCAACCCCAGCTTGCTTTAGCAGTCCAGTCAGCCCCACAGATGAGGAAGTGCTGCTTTGTTCCAAGCTAAAGCCTTGTTTTCTTGTTCATTGTCTTTCAGGGTAAAATCGGGGGAAATTCACCTGTCTGATGCAAAGTTAAACTGCTGGCTTTAATGTGACTGCATGGGAACTTGGGTTTATTAATGAATACAACATACCCTCTTTGATTTGAAAGCTTTCACCCTGCTGAAAAGATTCAAAAGGCATCGCTTCCTGCACCAGCGGCATTCCTTTATCCGTCTCAGTGGTTCACCCCTACCCAGCTGCTATATCTCATTAACAAGCATTTGACCACTGCAGCCGGCCTGGGAGTGTTGACACTTGAAAGGCCCAGGCAGGCGTGGGCAGGCCATCAGCTATGGCAACAGGAAACTGCCCCAGAGACAACACTGAGAAAACAGCAGCTGCAAGAGCCAAAGTCAGAACAGACATAAAGGGTTGCCTATATCCACGTCGGTCTGGGGTATCGGTGCGTGCCTGTGGGCCTGAATTCACACGTCTATTTACTATATTTATGGGATATAAAGGTTGCTATCAACATGTCTCTAACTCTGGACTTGCTGACAACACAGAATGATTTTTTGACTTTCAGTGTTCTCGAATCCTCAGGTTTCCAGAATCTTCCTCGTCTCCTTTTAATGTAACTTCTTGTTTATGCACATAAGGACGTTCACTAGAGGCCTTAAACTTGATAGACACGTTCACTCTGGTGAAAGTCACAGTGACAATAAAAAATATATATGCCTAAATCCTTACCCATTTTTCATGCTACCACATTATTTTTAAAAACAAGTCAACTTGTAAAACTGTCACATAAATACATAAGATTACTCTGAAAGTCTTTGGCTTAGGAATCAGACTGTGATGGTTTTATGTAGAATATTTAAGAATGAAACAGTCATTTCAATTGTGTAAAGGTAGCTCATAAAATTGTGGGATGTTCCACTTATTATTGATCATAATAATTTCAAATACCTATGTTAATAAAATTCATTTACTATTCTTTGAATTGTAGGCTACACAGCATCACACTCTTGAATCTACTTCTAAATGTTGTTGTTTCTTTATTCATCTGAGGAGCTCAAAGTACACATACCAATTGGAATGTTTCATGCAATGTTTGGGGCAAGTATTTCTCCAAATCTGGTGTGTCTCTGTCCAAGCCTATAAGAGCGTTTTTAAAGGATAGGTAAGCAATAGTTCAAAATCAAAGTTTTTCATCCAGAAGGAAAATGACCCTTTTCAAAACAGGAAAAAGAGGTCACTCCATATTAGGGAAGAAAAGAAAGCTAAATGAAAAAAGACACTAATACAATGTGTTATAAGTGAAAGTAGTTGACTGCCACTCAAAGACTAGTGAATTATTTTCCTGTCATCATCAGTACAATAGACTATTAGTGGTTATTACACTGACGTGCTAATAAATGACTAGTACTTTAATAAGACTACTAATACTTTTATTCTTTTCAATAATTTAGATTTATTTACATTTGTCTATCAGTCATCATAAAAACTACCCTAATTTATTCGCATTGTTACACTAAAATGGTTAATTAGATAAAAAGCATGTGAATTTCTTTAAAATTATTGCCTATTAACTCTTTTTTTTGCCAGAAAATGTTTCTTGAGTACAGTGAGTTTCCAACTCTATCTTCATCCATGTATTTTTTTTCTTTCGCCTTTTATGCTCCAGGAGAAGAGACGAATGTACCAACCGCCACTGGAAATTTATATTCTTGATGATATGGTAGATACAGAAACATCCTCCTGAGGGTCATTAAAATATTTCCACTTGACTTCAGTTTTTCCGTCACAGTCATGTTGGGTCATGCTCATGTCTGATAGGCAGGGAAATGATACTCAGGATCTGCAGACAGCCTGGGAGCAACTCTTGGTTCTGCCACTCACCAGCAAGGCAAGCCTCGGTTAAGTAACTTAAATTTCCCGTGCCTCACTCAGACACCTAGTCTGTTAATAGGGGTAAGATTAGTAGTACTTAATTCGTAGGGTGTTGTAAAGATTAAATGGGTATGTACACATACATACACTTCACACAGTGCCTGTGACCTACTAAGCACTCAAATAAGGGGTAACTACTACTGTTAACATCAACCGTTTCCCCACCCCATGTCACATTCTATCCCTCTACACTGTGGTATATTTCCACAGAACTTACTGCAGCTTATATTGTCACGTGTGTGTGTGTTGACTTTTTTATTTTATAACAAAACCCCTCCCCTGTTTTCCCCAACTCTAAGACACATATACAGGAATATAAGCTCTATGAAATTATGGATGTTACCTGTCTTGTTTACAGTTGTTTCTCTTGAACCCAGAAGTATTGGCAGATGCTAATACTAACAGCTCAATAGATTTACTGAATCTTGAATACTGAATGGATGAATCTGTATTGATCTAGGCTCAGAGGCAAAAAATAACCAAGGATGAGTTTTAGTAAATTAATTCCATGATGGAAAAACACCTGATGTCTACAGTTAAGGGGATAGGATGATTATCTATATTCATCTATATTACAAAATTGATGCCAGGGCCCTAGCAAATACCTTGATAATGATGCTGCATTTAATTCTGATAGACTAATGATTCTAAGTTTGCAGCCTATTTAATTGGTATTCTAATATTATTCGAAGATTGTTTATGTATAAGGCCATATGTTAACTCCTGTATAATATATACTTTTTGTTAATGCCATGAAGTCGATTCTGGCTCCCAGCAACCCGGTGTACAGCAGAGCGGAAACCTGCCGGGTCTTTTTGCACTATCCTCTCATCTTCCAGGACTATATCAGACAGTGCTCTGCTGCTATTTACAGGGTTTTCATGGCCAATTTTTTGGGAAGTGGGTGGTGGGGGTCCTTCTTCCTAGTCTGTCTTAGTCTAGAAGCTCTGCTGAAACTTGTCCACTGTAGGTGACTCTGCTGGTATTTGAAATACCAATGGCATAGCCTTCAGCATCACAGCAACACGCAGCCACCACAATATGACAATCAATAGTCAGCTGGTGTGGTTCCCTGACTGGGTGATGGTGAGAGGGCCGAATCTTAACCACTAGACCACCAGGCCTGGCTCTGTATAATATACAGTTTCTTAATAAAAGGTGACATGATTTTCAGTGTTGTTTGGAGTTTTGAAGTGTGGAGTTTGGAGTAAGTTGCAGTTTTATTATTCATTTATTTATTTTTTGATGGGGAAAATTGGCCCTGAGCTAACACCTGTTGTCAATTCTCCTCTTTTTGCTTGAGGAAGATTGCCCCTGAGCTAATATCTGTGCCAATCTTCCCCAATTTTGTATGTGAGATGCTGCCACAGTGTGACTTTGATGAGTAGTGTAGGTCCATGCCTGGGATCTGAACCCATGAACCCACACTGCTGAAGAGGAGCACACGGAACTTTATCCCCTCAGCCATGAGGTCGGGCTCTGAACTTTTATTCCCGATGGAACCTTTTTAATGCTAGTTAATTGGAGGATTTGAGGACAGGGGAAACCATGGCGCCAAAATAAGACCATGTGACGTCCAATCGAGATAGATTTGGGTGGACGAGATTTTAAGACAATTTCTAGAACCTGCCAAGAACTTTTATAATAACACTTTTTTTGAGTTGCACTTTGTTCAGTTTCTTAAACTGTAGTAATTTCCGTATATTTGTTGTTTTGTTCCTCTCACCTGTTCTTTGCTTATACTTTTATTTTGGAGGAAGTGGGGAGCTTGTAATACGATGTTCTGCCTTGGAGCTTCCCTTGCAGACTGAGGGACTCAGGTAAGGTAAGTGGAGGGATCTGTGAGGAGGGAGGAAACATACCTGACGCTTTAAGGACCTGGGGATAAAGTAGAGGCTCCTGGGGCAGCATAGAGGTTAAGTTCAAGACCTGAACCACATTAAGGCCTGATGGTGATCCCTCAACTCCAGCAGATACTGGGCTCCAGTCTGCCCAGGGCAGGACAAACTCTGGGTTATTTGGGGGGGGCGGAAATCAGATTTTTCAGAGTTGAAAATTTTTGAAACTGTTAGAAAAGCGCTGTGCTAAGTTCCAACCTGATGCTTACCATCAGTCCAGCTCCACTCAGACTCAGTGATGAGTATGAAGGAATTCACCCCACCTTAGCATTAATTGACTTAAATTCTATGTTTTACAACTTCACTCACATATAAAATCTCCCCTCTCCCCAAAGCACCCATTTTGAAAAGGAGAGAATTGGCATATATGCTGGACTGTTCTGGGATTGCATATGCTCTCTCATTTGATCCTTGCCACCATCCGCCATGATTGGCATTTTTATTCCCATTTTCAAGATGATGGTGTGGAGGCAGAGACCAATTTGTCCATTTTCCTAAGGTGATATAATTAAGAGGTGGGTCATTTGAACTCAAGTGACGTATTGAACTTTAAATTTCCTACTATATCCCATTGCCTGTAGAACGTCTAAAATTCCTTTAAATAATGCAAAGAAGTTGAGTTTTTTCTAATATTTTGTATACCGGAGATATGTTTTTAAAGTGTTCTGAAGGTTCTCATTCCTGTGAGAAACCAAGTGGCAATTAAGAAATTCACCATGAGGGGTTGGCCCTGGCTCTGTGGCTGAGCGGTTAGGTTTGTGCGCTTTGCTTTGGTGGCCCAGGGTTTGCTGGTTCTGATCCTGGGCATGGACGTACGCGCCGCTCATTAAGCCATGGTGAGGAGGCATCCTACATAGAAGAAATAGAATGACCTACAACTAGGATATACAACTATGTACTCTGGCTTTGGGGAGAAAGAAAGACAAAAAACGAGGAAGATTGGCAACAGATGTTAGCTCAGGCCAATCTTCCTCAAACCCGCCCCCAAAAAAACCAACAAAAAAAGACATTCACTATGAGACAGAAGCTGAAGGAATGTATTAGAAACAGGGCACGAAGTTGTGTTATGTCACCCCCTATAAAAAGGAAGGAAAGAGAGGAGGAAAGAGTGGGCAGTGTGAGAAATGAAAAAGACTGAGTTGCTCTAGGTTTGCAGGCACATCTTGTATCTGAAGAAAGTAAGGTCCGTGGCATGATATCAAAGTATTGTTGCAATAGCCTCCTAGTTGGTCTTTCTTCTGCTCATTGCTCCCTCTAGTCTATTTTCAGCCACAGCCATACTAGTTCCATTAAGACAGTTATGTCATTTCTCATGCACATCCTCTAATAGCTTCCCCATCTAACTTAAAGACAAAATCCTCATTGCCACTCATTCCCCTTTCATTGCATTTCTTCTCCTACTCCTCACTCCTCTGCTAAGGATGTTCCAGCCATACTGGCCTAGCATTCATGGGAAGGGCCAGGCACCCTCCCACCTCACAGCCTGTGCCCTTGCTGTTCCCTCTGCCTCAGAGGCTTTCCCCCAAGGCACCCCATCCTCACAGTTCATGCTCTTATCTCTTCCCATCCTCTTCTCTGGCCACTCTATCCAAAATTTCCTCTATACTTCAACTCTTCATTTCCTCCTTCCTTCATTGTATTCACTCACTCCTTAACCCTTATCACTACTAATGAACAATATATTTTACTTTCCTTTTTTATTTATTAACTGTCTTCCACTAGAATTTAAGGTTTTTAAGAATTGTATTTTTGTTGGTATTTCTCACTGTTGTAGCATCTGGAGTCGGACATGGCACACAGCAAATCCTTTATAAAAAAGTTTGTTAATTATTAAAATTGTAGTTACTCAGGATGTGGTAGATTAATTGCAAAAGTGGCCCCAATTAACGGTCTCCTTCTATCCATGGCCTTTGCAATGTGTCTTTGCAGCTTCTTACATAAAGATTTGGAGTCTATTTCCACACCCATTGAATTTGGGCTCTATTTGCTTTTGCCAATAGATTGGGGCAAATACGACGTTGCATTAGTTCCCATTCTAGGGCTCAAGAGGTCGTATATACCCCTGCAGTTCTCTTAAAACTCTGCCTCCACCATCATGACAAGTCCAAGCAAGACTGCTGGAGGATGAAAGAAAGGTAGCAGAAATGAGTTATCTCAGCTGAGGCCATCGCATACTGGCTAGCCTCAACTAACCCAGCACCGACCACAAATGAGTGAGCAAGCCCATCCAGGAACAGCCAAGCTCAACTTAAACTGGACAAACTACCAGTCAATCCATACACTCATGAAGAAAAAACTGTTGGTTGTTGTGTGCCACTGAGAATTTGTGATTGCTTGTTATGCAGCAGTCTTGCAATAATAGCTAACTGATAGAGAAGATCACTCAGTTAGTGAGTAGCAGAGATAAGACTTGAACTCACATTCTCTCTCCAGAGTCCATACTCTTAACAACTAGATAGGTCCCATCCTTAGAGCAGGCAAAAGCTAGTAGAAAAAACAAAGTCTAAGCAAATGAAATATATTGTGATAATTGAAATAATGCAAGCACTATTTGGTAGTACCCAGAGAAGAAAGTAATTAATTTTGTCTAGTGTAAAGAAGGCAAAAAAATTAGATGATCGAATACAATGCCACAGGGGAATTATCATCAGAGCTGAGTTTAGAGGTGCTACCCTGGTACACAGGGAAGAGAAGGACTTTTTTGGGAAGAGACAATAGCAAAAAACCTCAATAGCCTGTTTAGAAAAAGTTATCAGGCTCAGTGTTGCTGGAGCATAAAGGGTAAAATTGGGAAACATCAGAGTTGAATTTGGAGAGGTAGATGTCCACATTATTGTATGTTATGCCGAAGAGTTTGAGTATTATCCTATGGGAAAGAGAGAATCATTAAAAGCTTTATGCTAGGAAATGCTTTGATGAGACTCACGTTTGGAAAGATCAGCCTGGCAACAATATAGTAAATGTATTTGAAGGTGGCTTTCTGAGGAAGTGGTGTTTGAATAGGTCCTGAAGAATGAATAGATTTCAACAGTAGGCCTGGAGACGAGGATAACCCAGGCTGAAGAAATGGCACAGATGAGGACACAAAGGTAAGGAATTACAGATTATTCTCAGAAATGGAATACAATCTGTCTTTTAGGTAGGTAAGTTCACCTGAAGCCTAGGATACAAGGTTGATTACTACTGAGAAAAAAGGAAGGATATATAGAATCACAAAGTCCTCAAGTGTCAGAGCAGAAAAACATTAACAAGTTGATTGAAGCCATAGCCTGCAAGGCCTTGAAAGGCAGGCTTAGGGGTGGAAATCTATTTAGCAGTTCTTTGGAATCACTGCTAATTTTTCAGCACCTGTGAGCAAACAGTTCATAGTAGTCTGGGGCGGGGGGATTAGGGCTGAAGGTGCTTCTAGTGGAAGGGAAGCAAAACGTGGGTTTGGAACATCTTGACCCAGACGAACTTATGGGAAAACACATATGATTCCATTGACAAGATGACTTTACAATACTGAGCTTTATTGGCTTTCCTTAACAGAAATAATAATGTCAGAGAGTAACTGGTCTGTCTGAGAAACAGGGGCAGATGACTTGATTTATTATTTGTTGAATCTACAGTTCTAGACGGACTCTCACCCAGGCATGCAGCACTGAAATGGAACTGACTGTCTGGAGCTTGGAAGGGAGAGCAAGGCCACAGGAATAATTTGGTAGACACTCATGTGGACATGTGATTTTGATGCTGCAGAAACAGATATTATAGATATTATAGAAGGAGGAAGGGAAGAAGGCAAGATACAGAGAAGGTGACCCTATAATTTATCCTTTAAAAAAGGGCACTTTTGAGAGTGAAAGGCAGCTGTATTAATAATTACGACAAGACAACAGGCTACACCAGGAAGTTCCCAAGCCAAGTGGGATGTGTGGACACCTTAGAGAGGGGAAAGGGCAACTGGCGAGGCTCTCTGGGTGGTGATTGCCAAGAAGGTAACTCGGGAAGGGCTAGAGGGACAGATACTACAGCAGTAGGGAGGGGATGCTTACAGAGTCCATGCTGAGTAGGGAGACGTGGGTAACCAGGAGGGGTCTTTGAACTAGATGAAAAAGCCTCCTTGAGGGACTGTGGGTCCTCATGAAAGCCAATATCATTAGAGCTGTGGTATATTTAAAAGCTTCTACCTACAAAATAGTATCTGCTTTTGAGGGGTTAAGCCTGGCTATTCCTCGGCTCTTTGCCACTTACATTTTTCTCATGGTAGAAAGTGCTCTGTGCTCTAAAACCTCACTAGCCTCCTCCTCAGCATGTCCCAGGACAGTTTTACAGCTCCAGATGGAATGCAGATGAATGGCTGCCTGTTTCCATTTCATACTTTGAATTTACAGGTGCAGGTTGTATAGCTTCTCATTGTTACTCAAATTGTAAAACATTTTAAAAGCTTCAAGCATGTCAAGCTCTCTGATTTTGGATAAAATTGGATTTTGCAGTCCGTTGTGTGCCTATAATATTTCCTGTGTGGAGAAAATTAGAATAACAAAGCAAAACAAAACACCTGCTCTGTGAGAATGTCTTCTGAGTTTCATTTGGCGAGGTTTGAACTGGGAAAATGAAACTGCTTTGATAAGTGTACATTGTCATGAAAACACTAATTCTTAGGTTATTTTTCCTTCAATTTAGGGATGTCGGGGTATATGTGCTCAGTGCTTCAGGAGGTGGCACGCTTCTGTTTGGGTGGTAGCTTTTAAACCAGAGTTGCTTCTCAGGCAAGGGTCAACTTGACCCTGGAGGGACCAGTTTGGCTGGGGCAGTAAATCATCTTGACCCAGAATGGCGCTGAAAGGCTCCAGGAATTTCTTTTTGGAGCTTCCTGGGTAGCTCTACTTCTTGCTGATTGTCCTGGTTAGGTAGAGTTACACTCACTCAGACAGAATCCTTTAGGCAGACAAAATAGTCATTTTTTATTTTTCTCCAGTTCTTCATTAAAACAAGTTCTTCTGATCTCTTTGTGTTAACTTATATCTATTACAAATCTGCTGAGCCAAATTTGCAAAATTGCTGAGTATGTTTGAACATAAAGCCCTGCGCACTGGCTAGTAGGGGCTTGTGCATTTAAAAAGGTACATAGTACTTTATGATGCTCATAATGTATCATAGACTTGTTGGAGGGCAGGTGTGGATTCTTTTCTAAGTAAAAATTTACCAAAAATAATTTTCCACAAGGTAATATTCTCTTGGCCACGAAAACCCTATGAATAGCAGTGGAGCATTGCCTGATACAGCGCCAGAAGGTGAGAGGATGGCGCAAAAAGACGGGGCAGGGCTCTGCTCTGCTGTACACAGGGTTGCTAGGAGTCAGAATAGACTCGACGGCACTCACAACAAAATATAACCCAAGGTATTTAATAACCAATAGAATTCCCATGAAGCTCTTAGAGTAGATTGAAGTAAGTTACCATAATCCTGTCTGACTATAAAATCATACAAATCACAGGTGTTTTGAACTGGGTTAAGGACCTTGAAATCATGTGATTACCTGGCATGTGGGGAAGTTGAGGCCTAGAAACAATGGAACCAACACATGTCCAGATATTCCTAGTGGCCAAGTCAGGCCCAGTCACTGACATTCCAGCTCCATGCTTTTCCCACTGTGTGACCAGCATGACAGGTGTCTCCTGATCAGAAAAGCAGAGCACTTCAGAGTGCAACTGTCTGACACACGGTGATCTGTGAGCCAGCTGCCTTGTGTTCCTTAGAGGAAATTGCAGAAGCTCACTGCCTGTGGACGTAGGGCACATTTTTGGATGCATAGGTCGTATGGAAATGGCAAAGATGGTCTTCAGGGTCACAGACCTGGCTTCAACACCTGCAATTTGTGCAGGTGACAAGTGGATCTTTGATGAAAGATAGACATTTATGGGAAAAGAAGAATGTAAATTGTTCGCCATGCAAATATTTACTTGAATTGTCTTTCCTTAGAGTGAGGAGTATGTTAAATAGGATCGCTAGATTCTACGGTGTGAATTTCCTTGTAGTCCGATCAGTCTTGTCCTGCTCCCTTCAAAATACTGTGTAATACCAGGATAGAGATGGAATTGTGTTCAACTTATGCTGCTCGCTTGTTACGTATGTGTCCTGTGGCCCTGCTTCCACACCTCGCATGGGACACACAGTCTGACTGGCCTGAGAGTGCTGCTGTGGCCCATGAAAAAGAGTATTTATAACTATGCTGTTTGTAAACCTCTGCAACGATGATTACCTTTTTATACATTAAGGAGAAGTTCATGGGGGAAAATTGGCATGGCTGTCCTATTAGTAAGTTAAAGAGTCATTTTAGCTGTGACATTGCGGAAAGTTTTAGTGTACAATTTGTGTTCAAATTATGCAATTAATTGTAGGAACTACAGAGGCTCAAGTTCCAGTTGATTAAGAAATGGTATTAGAGGTGTTCTTTATTGTGTGAAATAAATAATACAAACTAATATTTAGCTCTAAAATAATATTTGGACTTATTCTCCCTCTTTGGGTCCTACTGGGTAGGACTAAGTATATCGTCAGGATACACAGAGAAGTATATCAGGTCTCCTTTTTCTCGTGGCACTGTGGCCATATGAGCTTCAGGAAGGGAATTTTTGATGCACGACCACTGACTGGAGTGCTGTTCACTGTGGCACTAGGCTGCACTGCTTTACAAAACATCAAAATGCACTAGTCTATTCTGGAATGATCTCTACAAAGCAGATCTTGAAGCCTTCTTCCTTAGGATAAATTCCTAATGGGAAATTCCTAAATATTCTCTGGAACTAAAGCAATGATACTGCATTCCATTGCAGGGGATTTGAGGATGACCCAAAGGTTGGTAATTCGGCGCAATAATAATTTTTCTGAGGATTGCTCAGGCAAATGGATGTGGACAAGGGCACTTCAGAAATACTTTCTGACCCCTGTCTTACTCTTGTTTTTTGGCTGCAATCCATTTCCAGAATCAAAGGCCCCCACCCCCTCCTTCTATTTTATAGTCTATGAATACAGGGTCATTAACAATTTGCCAGAGCAATTTAATATGATTGAATTAACTCCCAGAAGAGGAGGAAGCCATAAGTGAAATCATACTGCTCAAATAAAAATAGCGTTGAGCCTTCCAACGAAATCTCATTGAGATGACAATGTGCTCCCTGAACTGAAATAGTTTGCTGCTTACAAGCAGATTATTTGGATTCTATATTATGACCTATTTGTCCTTAAGCACATTGTTTAACTTCCTCACACCCCAACTGCCTGCTCTGTAATCTGGGGAATAACAAAATCTCAGAGGATGATTGTCAGGATTAAATGAGACAGACTATTTAGTTCAAAGTACATTTTCGTTAGTGCCTGGACTTTGCGAAAGTTTAATTAATAGTAGATATATTATTAGTAGTAGTATTACTACTAGTACTGGTGCTACTACCACTATCATATTATCTACCTGATGGTTATTTATGTAAACCGTGGGCAGTGCCCACCCATTCATTCATTCAACAAACATTTATTAGAAACATAGTATGTGTCAGGCTAAGGGCCAAAGAGACAAGAAATGAGAGACACACATATATATTTACATACATACACATATAAAAAATATATAAAGATAAATGTGTATGTATATATATATATATACATACACATATACACACATACTATATTAAATATATATAAATATACATATTAAGTATAAATTTCCCATGCCTGACCCAGAAGGACGGATATAGCTGGTATGTCCTTTATTTTTGTCACATGGAAAAATAGGCTTTGGGTATAGGACATTGCTGACACAGAGACATTGATAGGGCCATGGCCAGATGTCACATTTTAAAAATTTTGTCCTGTGACCCAATATTTAGGATTCAAGTAAGCTCCAAATCAATACGGTCATCATCAGCTAGAGACAGGTATTCTGACCTTATTGTTAGAGCCAAACCGGGGAGGACAATAAAGAGAGGGAACTCAGTTTGGTCTTGGTTTTGTTGCAGCTGGCTTACTATACTCTAGGAGCCATTTAGCAAACAGACGATAGACACATGGCTTTATTTATAGCAGTCTGTAGGGAAGGAATGCAGTCGATTGCGCCATCTCTTCCGGAGTAGTTTAGCTACGGAATTATCTCTATCAGGTGGAGGATGCATTAGGCAAACATAAGCTCATTCTGGAATGTAGGCAAATTGATCTGTAAATGGGTGGTGCTGGTTAATTAGGCTACTCAGCTTCACCTGGGGAGTGACGGTTTTATGAGTGGGGGAAATTTAGTATAAGCAATTTTTTTGTCTTTTGAAATAAACATCACAATCAGTAACTCCTACTTTTATTCAAAAATACATTTTTATGTTTTTCTGCCAATTCAGAGCTTTGAGTTAGAATTATCCTAATGATTAATACCATTGATACTTCCGATCAGTGTGGGTACTGCCCGGTCTGCTTCAATTGCCCTGCTCTGGTGGCGTGGCACTTATATCCTTCACTCTGAAATAAACATTCCCCAAAGCTCTCAAACAGATAGTGCTCAGAGCTTTCCCCTGGGTCCTCTTTTGAATTAAATCAATTAGGAGAATGCCATGTGTTCACCATATGTATGTCAACTTACCAGGGATTCTTAAAAGGAAAGGAGAAAGACATTCAAAAAAATCACAAATCACTTGAAAACACACAAACTGAAAAAGAATTAATTGACCAACCAGTTAAATCTCTATTTATACATTTCAAAAGTTGATTAAAATTAGACAGGATAATGGATCTCCTGATTATCATCATATATTGCACTTCCATTTATTTTCATTCTCATATGTAATTAATTTCTCAAGCACTATAGGAATCAATCACTCTTTATCAAGTTTTCTTCACCTGGAAAAAGCAAAATGATTGCCAGGCCAGTGGTAGTAGATTTTAACAAAATTCTTCAGAGTTCAATAGGCTATAGACTAAATGAAACAACATTTGGTGAATATTTTCGCTGTCCTTCATTAACTGGGTTGGGAATCCAGTTGGCTGGGTCCTGAATATAGTATTATGATGTGTTAGAGTTGGCATGTGCAGAACAGGTCTCTTGGTCTGATTTTGTTTTTTTCAGTGAGGAAGATTGTCTCTGAGCTAACATCTGTGCTAATCTTCCTCTATTTTGCATGTGGGATGCTGCCACAGCATGGCTTGATGAGTGAGAACCCCAGGTTGCTTAAGCAGAGCATGTGAACTTGACCACTACGCCACCAGGCTGGCCCCGTGGTCTGCATTTTTAATTGCACAGATGCTGTTATTCAATTTTTAATCTCTTGGAATGCCTCACATGGTGTTTGGCACATGGCAGAAATTCTACACATATTTTAAAAATCGGAACAATAAGGAAACTGATGGGTAGAGAAGTTAAGCGACATGAGCAAGATTGTCTAGCTAGTGAACAGGTCTTCGGACTCCGAAGGCTTTTGCTTCTGCACTAAGAATACCCTCGAGTATTCTCCTCCACAGGCCCCCACGGCCTCCTGCGTTGTCTCCCAGGTTGTTATTCATCATGTCTGCCCGGGCCCATCTCCCTTTTCTCTTTCATATTACTTCGATGTACTTGTTTTCTAGTCCATAAGTTCTCTGAATTTACCTTCATGTTTCCTTTTTTCTGCCTTTGCTAGATCTGTTCCCTTCACATTGATAACATTTTCTACCCATCTCTGCTTTTCAAAATCTCAGCTGCCTCTTCGGGAGATTAGGGGTGAATTCAAATAGATGGTAGAGGACTGGGACCTAATCTGGTTGAAAGCAAGGTGATTACAGCTAGCAAATATCCTAGGTGATTTCTAGAAAGGTGTCAGAAGTATGTCCTTGAATACATGTAGTGGCTTGCATTTTTGGTCCCCATTACAGGGAGTTGAGGTGCTAAAAATGTGGGGAAAAAAAGGTCTGGGTAGACCTAGCCCTGGAAAAAATCTGAACTATGCAGGAATTATTTTTAAGGCATCCCTATTCTTTTCTTCTCCTGTTGGCTCTTTTCCCTTTTTTCCATTCTGCAAATGCAGTTAAAGTTGTCCAGAGTTCTATTGCTATTCCTAAGCCATCTGGTTTTACAAAGGTCAAAATACAAAGGCTTGTTTCTTAGTCTGTCCAATAGTAACATAACACAACAACAATAAATCCTGACGTGGTGCTTACTATGTGTCAGAACTATTTTAGAACATTATATTTTCCTTTAGTTCTCATAATCAATTTTTACGGGAAAATACTATTATTACTATTTTACAAATGAGAAAACTGAGGCATAGAGAGGTTAAGCAACTTGTCCAAGTTGCCCAGCTAGCAAATGGCAGAGCCAAGACTTTGATTTCAGTGAGTCTGGTTTCAGTCTGTGCTTTTCATGGTGACATATATCTACCCTCTTTTCCTCTAACATATGACCAGTGGGGAATGAACAGTGAGGTATAACTAGTTATTTATATTTTTAACTGTCTATCCTGACTGGAGTCCCTCTTTGGATTTCTAAAGATATAAGCATTTTTTCCTCTCTTCTCTTCAGTCCTTTCTGGCCTGAATATAGACCCTTTTATGATAAACTTAGTTTTCAAACAATTAATTCAGTCAACAAATATGTATTTAAATTGCATTCATGTTAATCTTTTCACTTTCCTCTTCCACTTTCAGTTTTGTGAATTTTTCAGGTTACTGTCCGTGAATTTGACTGTGAGTTTCTCATCTTTTTCCTGCTCCTTCAAAACTCTTTGTTTATTAAAAGGACCTGCAACTCTACACAGCTCTAGCTTTGGGCAACACTTACCCATGAAATCCAACTGAAGGTACCTTACTCTTCCCCATTATCTGGCTGGCCATTATCTTCCTTTTCAATATTTCCTTTCAGAGATCCGTGATGACTTTTTGCATGTAAAGTTTAACTCATTTATTTCAGACAACATCTCCTAAATACCCGAGGTTTACCATTACGTCTTGAATAAGACATTTTTGTCTTCTAAGTTCCATACACAGATATAGAAGAGCCTTGATGGAGAGGTACATAATGCTTATTTTCCTACTGATATTGGGGAAAAACCGTATAATGAACCATGTCCCATATATTTGTATTTTGGCAAAGCTCATTGAGTTAGAAATGGGAAAACACTCAGTCACCATGAAAATTCTGGAAATGCTTATAGTAAACTAGAATCAGGACAATGATAGAAATCCTAGGCAAGGAAAGTATGACAGTTCAGCTAAAGAACAAGGAACAGCTGTATGAAGAAAGATTTACAGTAAGAAATGCTAAACCATTTTGGGAAGAAGAGCCACATATTTTAGGGAGAGAACCACTTATATTTGAAGAGAACATGGATTCAAAGGAAAAATAATAGGTGAAATAGGAGTATTCCATTGCATCTTATCTCTTGCAATTATAGGAAGTAAACAGACAAAATGAAATTAACCCTTGGGACTCAATGCCCTGGTGGTTTTCTTGAAACTTTGCAAAAAGGATGGACCATATGGTAAGGACTGCATCTGGGACAACACAGGCTCAGAAGAAATTTCAAGGATTATAAATCCTCTTGTTTCATCTCATAATTTGATCACCAGCTGGCGGTGGGAAGTATAACATTGCACAATTAAGTGCCTATGGGTTTTTTATATTTTCCTCAGTAGCATCCGGATTTGGTCCCTGGAAAACAGAATGTGGCACTACTCCAGGAAGATCATTAATCTGCCTCAGTAGGGCAGTCTTCCCACATGGGAGCCCATCAATAATGGTCTGTTGGAGTGATCTGTCACACCATATGGGGGAAGATGAAACAAGAGATTGAGCAACAGAGGGACACATGTAACTTGGAATCCTGGCAAAAACGGAAAAGAAGGAAGGAAGCATTACATATCATGGATCCACATAGTGCAGAGAGGTCAAGTAGTTAATTACATGCCCATCGTTGGTCTTAGAGTCTGTCATACAGACCTCGAGTGCAAAGAGAGAACCAGCAGGGAAAGTAAATCAGTGTTCTGGAGAGGTACCAAATTAAATATCCTTTCTGTGGTATCTTTCAGGGGCCAGTAGAATATGAGAGAATGGGGTTCCTGGAGAGCACTGCCATGCTGTGTACACAATGCCTGTCCATGTGGTGTCTGTTGTACAGAGAAGGTCTGGGGAGATAGGAGATATAAGCCATGATGCGTATCACACTGTTCTTTATTATGAGGGGTTGATGAACACTATGTCCTTTTCCAACCCAGTTTTCACCTACCTTTTGTCACACCCTATACTGGAGCCATACTGAACTACTCATAATAGTCATTATTTGCCCACTATCTAGAGCTTGGGCCTTCCTGGAAGAGGGAGAGATGAATGGTTGCATGGATAATTGGGTGGATTGGATGAATGCATGCATGCATGCATGAATGGATGAATGAATGAATGTTTGCACACAGCAACACTTCCTGTAACCAGTCAGCTATTTACCACAAATACTAGTGGCAATTGGAGTGCTTTTCTCCTGGAAGCATTGTTGAGGGTGACAGAGTAGGGCAGGAACAGGTGAGGTGGAGAAAATAGATACACAGAAGAGAAGAAAGATCCCATGGGGGAAATTGTGTGTTTTTAATTTCAATCAGAACTTTCCCCATATAGTCTATGTTTCCATGGTGCTTCAGTTATTTAATACATGGTTTCCCATTAGTTTCAAAACAGGAATCTAAAGCACATTTTAATGTGACTTTCAGAATTCATAGACTAATAGATATTAGGAAATGCAAACTGGGAAATTGTCACAACCAAATGGAATAGTCAGTATTCCAGCACAGGCTTCCTCAACCTGAGTCTCAAGCTAAGACTGGGCTAATGTCAGCTCAGCTGCAGCAAAGAGAAAAAGGTTTGGTGAGTGGAGGAAAGGAGAAGGGAAAACAACCTTCTTTTCTTTCTCCCTTTTTAACCTATCTTTCAGGGGAAGAAGCCCCCTCAGCAGGTGGATCTCAGGGCTCTGGGAGAGCGATTGCTCTGTGCAGGCAGGGACAACAGGAAGTGAGTGCCAACAGGCCCTCTCCCCCACATAAACACACACAGACTTAACCTACGGCTGAACTTCTGCTCTTGAGTGACCAGTGCCATTAGGACACAGGTCAAAAGGTTGTAGGGTGACAGAAAATGGAGCCTTATTGGATGAAAGAGAAAATAAAAAATTCTTTTGTTTGCTTAACTCTGTGGGTTGTATAGCTACTGTGATGTCAGAATGGAGTCCAGAGTGGGAATGAGAATTCCCTGATTTATCACAGTCTGAGAAAGGCAGTTGGGAACTCAGTTAAGCACTGAAAAAGAGTCATATGGAAGACCTACACAAAATAAAAGTGACTCTCACTGCTCTGAAGGGGGAGTGTAGATGTGAGCAGTCTCTGGTGATAGTAAGAAGGTACGGAGAGCAGCATCAGAAAATTTCTCTTTCTGGAACGTGCAGGTTGGAGGAAATACAGATGCAGTGCACAGCTGGCTGACCCACTCTCTTCCCTTCTGCTCTCCACAGCGGGCACTCTCATCACAGCGGGTTAGGAAAAGCTTTTTGATGTTTAAAGCTGTACACTCTGGGAGCACATTCAATAATAATATATGAATATGTATATATATATATATATTTCTCTACAAAAAGGCATGGCAACATGAAGCTCACCTGGCAAATTGTTTAACCTCACAGATAAGCATAGGAATTGGAGATTTCCTGCTGTGTTTGGCTATTTCCACCCACTCAAACTCCGAGAACATTTGCAAGTTCTCGACAATTCTCTTTCTTCTAGAATTTTCTTCAAAATAAAAAATCCTGACCATTTAAAGGAGGATGCAAAAGGCTTCCCTGTTTTTCAACTCAATCTATCATTCTCTTGGTAAAGATAATTTTTTTTAAAAAAAAGAAAATAAAGAAATTAGATTGCATTGCTTTTTTTGTAGTTGTTGAACTCCAAATTGTCTGATATCATTCTAGAACTTCTTTTACTACGTGCCTTCTCCTAGGTTGGAGACTTTAGTTACAGAAATTTTCCCCTAATAGCTGAACAAATAATGAACTACTGCTTTTCAAAATGAGTTTTGTATTTGAGTTAATCGAGCAAGTTCACATATGCTGTTATTATTATTTTTTTTAAATGTGATTTTCAACAACTTGCCTTCAAGCATTCATGATTTTTGTTTCTTAGGGTACCCCTGTGTAAAACCATGGCAAGCCCTCAAAAATGAGACTTTAGCTCCTTGCAAATGCTGAGCAGACAGGAACATGCTCCTGGGAGATTAATGAGTCCTGTTAACCTCGTTGCAGAGATGGAAACTCAGAAACAAAGTGCCTGTGAGGATGAGGAGGAAGTCAATGTCAGCAGCAGGATTAGAATTCATACTTGCCTGATTTCTCAGCCCACGAGCAGCTCCCCCACAGATCCCAGCTTTGTCTCCCAGCCCTAGCGAGGGGGCGGAATGTTTCCGAACGTTGAAAGAATCCTGTTATCCTCAGGCCTGGGCATTGCAAGAAGGCCCTTCCTTTTAATAAATGACAGAGCTGGGAAGTAACTTTGAGGGGATTTATTCCAACCTCCAAATTTTATAAGTGAGAAAAAGGTCATAAAAATGCTAGAAACAGAATCAGAATACCAGTTTGCAGTAATGCCACAGGGAGGCAAATTGGTGTGATGAAAAGTACTGCATAGGATATGGATTTGGGCGTTTGAAGCCTCACTTTGCCTTGCATTGAGCCCGTTTCTTGTCTGTAAAATGTAGAAAATAATACCAACTACAGTGTTTCATGAAGATTACATATGCCAAGTACATGAGATGTAGGCACTTAAAATTTCTGCGTGCCCATATTTTCATCCTCTCTCACGTTGCACTTACACAATTTCTCTACGTGAGAAAAACAGTACCCAAATGTGCTCACTAAGGGTCCAATCCCAAGTCAGTGGGACTCTGTGGGACATTAATCTTAGAACTTTGTCTAGCCCAGCGTCAGGAGTTAAGGCTCAAATGCAGTGCATGGCAGTTTAGTACATTGAGCTCAGTGTTGCTCAGAACCCCCAGTAATGTTCTTCTCCAAGGGCAGGATTTGAAGAACTCACACATAGAGACTCCAGGGAGCCGAGCAGAGAGGCAGTCTGGGAAGTGGAGACCATGTCCAACTTTGATGTTCTGGAAGGTGTCACCTCGATGGATGAGCACTGATGCAGATTCACATTGCCATGAGTTCTTTCCAGATTGATGGCCCTGCTATTCCTTATCTCGTTTCTCCCTCCTCAATTTTTTTTGCACTCCTCCAAGAGAACATCTACTTTTCGTAATTCAACAAGCACATTATTTGTCCTCTAAGTAATTACTAAACACGCTTTGCCTTATTTCCTCTGAGAAGGGATTAGCAATTCATCTTCATGAGTCTGAAAAGGAGGGGAAGAAATCCCCTTTTACTCTCTTCTTCAAATCTGACCTGGGAGTTTCAGGCCAGAAGCCTGAGTGGATGGTTGAAGCAGGAGAGCACAGAAAGGAGACCTCTTCCATGTTAAGGAGGGCCGCTGGCCTTCTGTCTCCCAAAGGAGGCTCGACACTTTGTATATTAAAACTGTTCAAAACCGTAATGTGCTCTGGGAAGGAGGACTTAGAGCAGGAGGCATTGGGAGAATTTTCTAAAATAATGTCTACATGTAATGGGATCGTTGTAACAATTATTGAGCATCTACTAAGGGCCCTGTCCTATGCTGTGTTCTTCACATACGATGTCTCATTTCATCCTCAAAATAGCTTTGTGAAGTAGGTTCTATTATGCCCCATTTTGTATCTGAGGGACTAAAGTGCAGAGAAGCTAGATAGGGGAGCTCCAGTCACAGATCTTATAGACCACCCAGCAGAGATTCGAACCCAGAAAGGTCTGCCTCCAGAATCCATGTGCTTGATCACCATGTCTTACCAGCTGTTCTGCCGATCTTGGCTTAAGTAAATGCAAGCACTCCCCTTTACTCCCCTCATCTTGTCCCCAAGAACCTAAGAACTCCCCTATCCTTATCCAATAAAGATCTACTTCTCTGTCCACTCCTCACTCTATCCTTAAAGGTCTGGATTGGCAACATGCATAGAGTCTGCAAAGGCATCACACAATATGCATTTGGCTCCCTGGCTTTGGTGGCAGCTCTCTCACCAGGCCTGATGGCCTAGTGTGGCTAGGGTTTGGGTGTGATGAGAAATGACCCAAGTCCAGGGGAGTTAGTTGGGTGCACCAGGATATGGCATTGGGAGCTGATGAATGAACCTGCCACAAGAGTGGCTCTCACATTCAATCTTGGAATAAAGAGAAGGGAGGGACCTGCTGAGTGCATGTTCTCCAGGGTGAACAGAATCTTCTCAGTCTGCCCTCATGGCCATTTTTTGTGCCCACCATGCAATTCAGAGTACTATCAACTCACCTACAGCAATTCTCTGTCACCACGAAATGTAGTACTAAGATTTTATTTGTGAGGCTTAGGTTAGGGATTTTCTGGGGCCAAAATATTTGGATCATTTTCCACTTCCAAGAGGCTAAAGAGAAGGGGATTCAAGCTGCTCCTTTGCTCCTTGTGATCTTTGGGTTTCATTCATGGATCCTTTGATGACATTTTAAAGAAAACTAAGATTGTTTTATTTGTGGCTTGATAGTGTCTGATTTAAGAGTATTTCACATGGTCTTCCTCAGTTTTCTAAAATGCTGACAGAGCCTTAAAAACCTCCAGCCATTTCTACAAAGTTTACATGTTGATTTGAGAGTATTTTAAATTGTGGAAGTTCTGGATCCACATTTCTTCTTTCTCTGGAGGCTTCCGCCCACTCCACATCATCCGTACGCTGGTCATCAGACTGGAATTGATGGCTCCATGGAGAAGTGCGGTAAAAAATGAATTGAAAATCCTCTTTGTTTTCCACCTTGTCCGTTGTTACTCACCCTATATAATAAAATGGCAGCTCTTTCTTTGGTCTGTCCCTGAACCCGATGTATTCAAATTGTAAAGAATGCTTATTGTGAACTATAAGAGTACCTTTTTAGCCACAAATACCCTTCTCCTCTTAGCTTCCAGGCAAAGACATACTTGTTAGAAGGAAGGCAGGCAGTGGGGAGGGGTGATATATTAATGTAGTTCATTCTCTTTTTCTCCTCAGACAGGCTGCTGTCGTCTTTCATCTTGGAAAATAACAAAGTGGCGCATAGAGTTAAACTCTCCCAGGGAAAGTGGTATGAATATGCAGAGTTTTACGTAAAAATACCCTTCTGCCTCTCTGTGTGATTTGATTCTTCTTCTTATCTTATTTCCTAAATATTGTGTATTAAAAACAGTATTGAGTTTAAACACAGTGCTAAATAACCATGGTTAACAGCAGAAGAAAGATAGCTCTTTCTGTGATGAAAACAAGTGACTTTTCTGACACAGAGCCTCAACTGAGGGGCTGAGAGAGACTGCAGAGTGCCTGCTCTGCCTGTGTTTCTAGAAAGACAAAGTTTTCCTGAGGTCATAAGGAGACCAAGGCCACAATTCTGAAATGAGGAAAGTTTCTTATTGTTGATTAGGACTTAGTTAACTTTAGCAGGGAAATAATGAATTTAGTTCTTTCTTTTACCCTCAGGAAGACTTAAATTATACCTTCCACTCCTTTCTTCAGGGAGTCTCCACTTCACGTAGACTGATGCCAAAGTGAGAAGAAATGGTTTCTTCACAACCCAGAAGGCCAGATGGAAAGTATTATCCTTTGCCTCTGCAAAACCAAACTAACTAGTATTTCTTGCTGGTGATAAGGTGTGAGTGCTGGCCACATAGAAAGAGTGTCCCAACTCTAGTCACAGCTGGACTCTTTGCCAACTTAGAATCTCCTGTTGGAATTCCAAAGAGATGAAGCCAAGCCCAGAGCTGGTCACAACTATGAAACAATCCTATTGTTTCCTATTGTCTGGCTTTGCCTGACCTATTTTGTATCATATAGTCCAGGTTTGTTATTTTTCATTTCTTTATTTAGTCTTGGCATCATTCAGTTGACCATAAGCACACGGCTTTATTTCTAGACTCTCAGTTCTATTCCATTGGTCTATGTCTGTCCTTAAGCCAGCACCACACTGTCTTGATTATTGTTGCTTTGTAGTAATTTTTGATGTTAACAAGTGTGTATCCTCTAACTTTATTCTTCTGTTTCAAAACTACTTTGATTATTCTGGGTCCTTTGCAATTACATAAAAATTTTGGAACCAGCTTTTCAATTTCTACAAAAAAATCCAGCTAGGATTCTGGCAGAGACTGCGTTGAATCGGCAATCTGATAAACTTGAATCTGATAAACTTGGGGAGTACTGCCAGCTTAACAACACTGTTTTCCGATCCATGAACATGAGGTGTTTCTCCATTTATGTAGATCTTTTAAAATTGCTTTCAACAGTATTTTATGGTTTCGAGATTATAAGTTTTGAACTTCTTTTGTTAAATTTATCCTAAGTATTTTATTCTTTTTGATGTTATTGTAAATTGTTTTTTAATTTCATTTTTGGATTATTCCTTGCTTGTATATAGAAATACAATTGCTTTTTGTATCTTGATCTTTTATCCTGCAAACTTACTGAACTCATTTGTTAGTTTTACTAGTCTTTTAGTGGATTCTTTAGGATTTTCTAAACGCAAGATGATGTCGTCTGCAAATAGAGATAGTTTTATTTATTCCTTTTCAATCTGGATGTTTTTATTTCTTTTCCTTGCCAAATTGCCCTGGCTAGCACCACAAGCACAAAGTTGAATAATAATGGCAAGAGTGGACATTCTTGTTCTCATAATCTTTGGAGAAAGCATCCAGTCTTTCACCACTAAGTATGGTGTTAGCTCTGGAGTTTTTGCACACGCCCTTTGTCAGGTTGAGGAAGTTCCATTCTATTTCTAGTTTATTGAGTTTTTTCCACCACGAAAGGGTCTTGGATTTTGTCAAATGCTTTGTCTTCACCTGTTGAGATGATCATGTAGTTTTTGTTTTTTATTCTATTAATATGGGAGTATTACATTAACTGATTTTCAGATGTTAAATTAATCTTGCATTCCTGGTATAAATCCCACCCCTAGTCATGGTGTATAATATTTTTATATGTTGCTGGATTTGGCTTGCTAGTATTGTGCTGAGGTAATGTGTGTCCATATTCGTAAAAGATATGAGTCTGTAGTTTTCTTGTAGGATCTTTGTCAGGCTTGTTATTAGGGTAATATTGGCCTCATAAAATAAGTTCAAAGTGTTCCTTTCTCTTCTATTTTTTTTTGAAGAATTTGTGAAGAATTGATGTTAATTCTTCTTTAAATGTATGTTAGAACTCACCAGTGTCCCTGTCCCTGGGCTATTCTTTCTGGGTAGATTTTTTTTTTTGAGGAAGATTAGCCCTGAGCTAACATCTGCCACCAATCCTCCTATTTTTGCTGAGGAAGAGTGGCCCTGAGCTAACATCTCTGCCTATCTTCCTCTATTTTATATGTAGGATGCCTGCCACAGCGTGGCTTGATAAGCAGTGATAAGGTCTGTACCCAGGATCTGAACTGGTGAACCCCGGGCCACTGAAGCAGAGCTCACGAACAATTTTGCAACAGCCCTAGGCCGGCCCCTCTGGGCAATTTTTTGATTACTAATTCAATCTCTCTACTTGTTATAGATCTATTCAGATTGCATATTTATTCCTGAGTCATTTTTGGTAGTTTGTGTCCTTCTAGGAATTTGTTCACTTCATCCGCATTTTCTAATTTGTTGGTATACAATTGTTCACAGTATTCCTTTATAATCCTTTTTATTTCTGTGAGATTGATGATAACATCTTTCTTCCATTTCTGATTCTAGTAATTTGGGTGTTCTCTCTTTTTATCTTGATAAATCCAGCTAAAAGTTTGTCAATTTTATTGACCTTTCCCAAGAATCAGCTTTTGATTTCATTGATTTTCTTCTATTGTATTTTTATTCTCTATTTCTTTAATTCCCCTTATAATCTTTACGATTTTCTTCCTTCCGCTTGCTTTAAGTTTAGTTTGCTCTTCTTTTTCCAGTGTCTTAAAATGGAAGATTAGGTTACTAATTTGAGATCTTTCTTCTTTTAGCATACACATTTACAGGTATAAATTTCCCTCTAAGCAGTGTTTTAGCTGCATCCTGTAAGTTTTTTGGTATGTCGTATCTTCATTTTAACTCATTTGAAAGTATTTTCTATTTTCCTTTTGATTTCCTCTATAACACATTGTTTATTTAGGAGTGTGTTGTTTAATTTTCACATATTAGTGTGTTTCCAAAATTTCCTTTTGTTACTGATTTATAATTTCATTCTGTTGTGGACATAAAGCATCCTTAGTATTATTTCCATGCTTTTAAATTTATCTGAAGCTTGTTTTATAGCCTATCATATGGTCTATCCTGAAGAATGTTCCATGTGCACTTGAGGAGAAGATCTGAAGATCTAAAGGTATCTGTTAGGTCTAATTGCTTCACAGTGTTGTTCAAGTCGTCTATTCCTTGTTGATTTGCCCAGTTGTTCCATCCAGTTTTGAAAGTAGGGTAATGAAGCCTCCAGTTAGGGAGGATTATTTTTGAAATGCCCAGCTCCCAAGCTACTCACAGGATTGACTGAGGCCTCTGCTGAAACCATTCCTGTTCAACAGCCCCCTCTGCCTAAACCTGCTTTCCTCTCTCCCTTGTAGGTATTATTTCCAAGAGCTCTTCCAATGAACCCGCTGCATGAACTCTCTATATCAGTGTCTAGTTCCCAGGAAACCAATACTTGAAATGATCTTGGGGGAAACTCTAAAGAGGGATTTAGAAGATAGATTCTTTGTTGACTGGCAATGAGGACCACAACACTGGTAGTATTTGGAGCACTCGTATACACTGACATGAGGTAGTAGTATAATTTTTAAAACTTTCCCTGCCTGTGACTGGGTTGGGACACCAGAAGAAGGGAATACACAATTAACTGGCAGGTGTTATATCTCAGGCATGTGAAAGATATAGGGGAAAGAAGTAATTATAAAGATTATAGAATCAGATGACTCTTGCTGGTTGCTATTGACACATTGAAGAAAAACAATGAAAAGCTGAGGGTGATTAATTACGCATTTAAGATGAAACCTAAAAGCCAAAGAGGCACTCTTTGGCAGCTTATAAAGAGACTCTCATCTTTTGTAGCTCAAGGTAAAAAAAAAAAATTAAAAATAAAAGCTAAGGATCAGGCCCAGGACTTAATTAGAAAAGTAGGACAGCTCACAGAAAGTTGAACCCTTACCTGGGCCAAGTCTGCTATGCCAAGGTCAGTACTCTGATTGGGAAGAAGGGAAGTCCTGATACCTGGGGTAGGGAAATCTAAGTCAATATACTCAAAGAACCTAGAATCCCAAGATTACCCTGAGCCTTCTGGGATTGAAGAACTGGTCCACTCCTCCCTGTTAATGGCTAACACTCCCCTTATCACGTTAAGAAAATCAGAGGCTTCTGCCCTTCAAGATCCATGCAACCTCCCCAGGCTCTACCAGTGGCCCCCTTCTCCCAGACCAATAACTGGGAAAGAGTTAGGCCTCCTAAGGGAGGAAAGGAACTGCATGCTAACATGTGTAATCAAGATCTAAGTGGGACTAGGATCAAGGGCGGAGGGACATAAAGATGGATAAGGGAGAATGTATCAATGTAGGAGCACCCTCCCATCATATAAATTAAACACAGTAGCAAAGTCTCTGAGAGATGGTGCTAATGCACTAGTAGAATGGCTGTTGAAAGCCTTGAAAAAACAACAGCACACACTAAGTCAAGTAGAAATGCCAGGACTGCCATGGCAGACAGTCGGAGAGAGAAGGGCATGCAAGAGTAGATATAAGGACAGAAAACCCACCTGCTCACTATGTTCCATGGGAGGGCCCAGAGGTCACTGGAAAGAGGGACACCAGTATTGTTGAAAGGTTGAAGGATGACTGTCCTCTATAAGCCAAAGCTGATGGCAGGAGATGCTGTTACCAAGCAGGACTCTCTGAGAGCAATGCGGGTAAAAGGATCCCAATATAATAAAAGCCAGGTGCCTGTGTTTAACTGTCAGCCGTAAAGTGACTACAATTTTCAAAATGATCATCAAGGTCAAAGTGGTGCCCAGGGGTAGAGAGCTATGGAAATGATTAAAAGAACACTATGCTTTCCTAGGGGCAAGATGGATGGGCAGTCAACAAGGATATTACTCAATTCATGCAATCAAAAAAAAAAAAAAAGTATAGGAGAGCAGTTGCCCCTAATAAAGTCAGGATCTCTTAATTTCCAGATTTGAGCCAGTTCTGATACTCAGAATCATTGACTGAAGAAGAGGCTGAGTCCCAGTGCAGCAAGAAGGCAAATTATATGTAGCGAATTTACCTCAGCCCCTCTCCATTTACTTTTATGCTTAGCTTCCCTATAAAGTGGAATGCTCCATCTTGCATTTATTCAAGGTCCCTCCATGCACCCATTGCAGCCTTGATTATTATTCTGTGATGGGATAGCCCATCTCATTCTGGAGACTCTCTAGAGAAGTAGGTTTAGGGGCGGAATTTACATTCACGCTCATCCTGGTGTTTCCTTTTTCTGGGGTGGACCCTACTTAAGTGTAAAGATGTCAGTATTGATAGTGCAGAGCCAGGTTAGGTTGGAATAGACTAAGATCTGGGCAGATGGGTTGATTCCATCTCTACCTGAGAATCAGTCAAACATCTTCCTCTTCATAAGGAAGCTGGTTGCTTATTGAATGGTCATAAACACGGGATAAAACATGTCAGTCTCTGGCCATCCTTTATTGCCCCACGTGCCTCTCAGATCCATGTTTCTGACACTTCATCCAGTAGCATGTGGTTGAATCCAGTGTGCTCTGGGTCACCATAGCGAGTCTCCTGAGAATACATTCTTCAGATTGGTACAGAGAAGTACTGCCTCAGTTGGTGTAGAAATACCTGGGCTTGGGCTCTGGAGAGTATATGAGGATGTTCTCAAAGTCAAATAATGAGACTTCAGTTTAAGAATTATAAAATCCATGAATATGTCCTTGAATCACGATGGCCACTCCTATTTTGTAGGCAAAGAAACAATCTGAGTGGTTGAGTAACTGGCCCATATCTCAGAGGTGGAGCAGAGAGTTTTGAACTCTGGCTTGCCTTACTCCAGACCTCATGTTCTGCTCCTTACAGCATGTTGCCATAATGAGGAGTAAAAACAAAAACCAACCAAACCAACCAAAAAACCAGGAACATTGTGGATTAACTTTATGGGAGCTGGTGCATGGCTCAGACAACGGTAAAGAGAAAAGGTCTTTATGCTTGTCCACAGACCCTTCTAAGAACAGCCAAGCACAGCATTTTAAAATGTAAAATGTAAGATCTCTGAAACAGTATTGGCGTTCTACATGGACCTCCCAAAGGACATGCAGCCCAGTTCGAGATGGGGCCGCAATGCTGTCATATTTTCATTTTTTTCCCCATGCTGCTCATTTTTACTTATCAGACACTTTTTTCAGAAGAAAATTTTACATTTACTTATATGAAGAGGCAATGGGATTTGAGGCTGTTTAAGCAATGTATGATTTTTTTTTGTCAATTAGCAACACATAAAAATAGAAATAAATAAAAGTTAAGAGAAACTTTAGGAAGCTAGGATAGAGAACTGCTATGTTTTCTCCATGTTAGAAACATATATTTATGCATATAAATATATATAATTTTATATAGCATATAATATATACAGAATAGAATATGCCAATAAATATATAATTATATATGTATTTTTCAGAAAAAGAAAAACCCCTTGTCAGAAAAAAATAAGACAAATGCCAGCAGTATCTAAAGAAAAATATAACACAAAGGAGTGGTCAGTGTTTGGCACTGGCAATATACAAATAAAAGATCACATGTTAAATTCATAGATAATCCGTGAATAAAAACAGTATTTCTATGAGGTAATTAACAGCCTCCTCTGCTATCCTTTCCCCAATTACTTTTGAAATTTAGTTTTTATGAAAGACATTTAATTGATAGTCTTAAAAGGAAAGTTCTTCATTTAACCATCACTTCCCAAGGAAAGAGTCAGTGTGGAGCCGGTGGCATTGAGCACTATCCCTATACCACCTTACTGATGCGAGGGTTGTAGGGACTTCGCTACAGTACAAGGGTAAGAAGGTTAGCTTGGTGTCCTGGGAGCCACCTAGGCAGCAGCTGTCAGAACCACAAATGTGATGTAAAAAAAAAATTAACAAAACGAACAAAAGACAAAGAACAAAACTTATTGTACTAAGCCATTGAGATTCAGATTTTATTCTTTTTTTATGTCTTTATTGTGACCTAACTCAGGTAACCCTAACTAATACTCAATGAATAGTGGAACCCAAAGTAAAGAGGACAGAACAAAACTGTTTTCGCTGTTTTCTTGATAATTCCCTATCCGCGTAAACAACTGTTTGTGTCTCTGTTTTTATACAAGCGTAAAGTCTTGGCTTCATATTCCTTGCATATGTAATACGTATTTTTCCTAAAGAGAGCTGAACATTACATAAGGTGACTTAGTCTTTAAAAGAAGGCCCTATTTTTGTTTACTGTTAACATTGGTCCAGCGCAAATTTGTACAGAGGAATGGCCAAATTAAAAGCACAACAGGAAAGAGCCGATGTCAAGGACCCAGAGAGGATCACATTATGTTCCTTCATTTTCTAGCTAAGTTTATCTTTCTGTTTCTGAATCTAAGGGAGTCTGAGCATATGCTCCCAAAAAGAGAAAAAATAAATACCCAGACATCTTAGCAAAGCAAGAAGCCAAGAAATCAAAACAAGCCTTCAGCCTTCTGATAAACGGGAAAAGGCTGGTCCCCACTGGAAGCAAGCTGGTGTGTACATGCAGGTGGGGGGACATCTGGCCCTGACCCCCGGGCATCACAGATGACGAGCATGATGCAAAGGTACCTTGGATGAGATGTGGCCTGAGGTACTTTGCAGAGGCTAGATTGTAAATTTGTCCATTTATAAGATTGTAAATTTGTCCATTTATAAGTGTCCCGCCTGAATGCCCACCAGCTCTGTGGACAAAGCTAAAGCTTGAAGGAACCAAAACTGTTCCAAAATCTCCTCTATTACCACTGTTTATTACAGAGTGGCAATAAGCATATTTGTCTTGTGCCGGTTCCTACTCTGGATGCTTTTCTACTTGTTGAGCAGAAATGTGTACATGTAAGCAGTAACGATGGCACCATCTTTTCTTCCCGGAGCTTCCTGGTTTTTTTCCTAGTGACACGGTAACTGTTGGAAGTACACAGGCCTCTGAATGCCCTCTCAAGCCTTTCCCCCCAGGAACATATTCAAAGCAGATGTTGCCCATTATTCTTTTTCTGCAATAAAGAGATGGAGCAGTGACATGTGGATTACCTTTCTACACCAGCAGGTACTAGCTGAACAGGAGAAATTATTTATTCCTCATTAAAATTGGCTACCCAGAAACCCTCAATGTCATAACCATGACTTTGCACTACATTAGGAAGACTTATGGCAATGTGTACTACTAAACGACCTGAGTGACAAATTGTGGCTTCATTGGCCCAGGAAGAAAATCTCATGTTTTGGATTAGATGGCTTATTTTAGGTCAAAAAACGAGGCAGGTGAATTAGTCAAGGCATCAAGGGATTTGAATGCCCTTAATTAAGTGGTCACTTTTGCAGAGCTCTTCATTTCAAAAAGACCTTGTTTGCTCATAATTTAACACTGTAATTGCTGGGAGGAAACGCTGCGATAGCGTAAAGTCTCTCTACCCTGCCGCCTACTGCCAACTGTGACACGCTATTCTGGGAATTCAGGAAAGCTCTGGCAACAAAGCTGGATTAAAATGCTCAGGAACTCTGGATGCAAAGGGAGCCTTTCCAGAGAGGAGCTGGGGCTTTCAATCTCCTATCAATACTCCTGGAAATTACAGGGTGTGAACTGACTTAAAATTATAGGCAGAAGTAATGGCAAAAGAGACAATTTGTATTTCTAGTTCAGGCACATGCAGCTCATTTCCTTTTTATTTGTGAAAAATATATCTTGCCAAAATCCGGCTTCTTGGTACAAGCACTTGTAATCAAAAGAAAAATAATTTGGGAAAATAGGAGAGTTTCCTTTTTTGCCTTCCTTCACGGTGTCTAAGTGATCTATCCAACTCCCATAGTCATTCAGAGTTATTGTGTCTGCTCCACAGATGAAGACAATATTGAATATTAAATGAATCTTCCATGTTCTAAGAAGGAGAAAAGAATCTGCCTCTTTTACTCTGCAAGACTTATATCCTTCATTTCTTTTCCTTTTCATGTCCTGATTCGTACAGTGATGTAGCCTAGACCCTGGGACCTCATCTTCTTGAGGCATTAGTTATATTGCTCTGTGCTTTATTCCCATTGTTTAAAAAAGGAGATGATGGTAGATGCTTACTATAAGACATCCATTTAGAGATGTACTTAATATTTTCAAAGTGCTTTAAGAACTTTGGATAAAAGGAAATACAGTGGAAAGCAGAATATTATTGTTTGTTCTTTTGCATTTTTATCGGGTTTAAGTAAAACCTCCTCTTCGTGAAAGAGTATTAGCAGCTGAGAGTGACAAGACATTTCCTTTGGAATCTATAGGACTTTAAAATAGATTATGTGGTATTAAAATGCAGAAAAGAAAAGAATGCATGTTAAAAGTATATTAAAAGGATGATTCAGACAACATGATGATTTTGCAGATATACTTCCTGCACAAAGAAAGGATTCGGACATTGTGGGTCTCAGAGTGGAGTCTCCAGATGGAAGATCACCAACCCAAAGTTTGGTTCTACGCACGGTCACTGATGTGTTCTCCTCATTTCTTTCTGCTTATATCTTCTTTTGGCAACTTCCTGCACCATGGCACGCTCTTCATCCTGTCCATGTAAATGTGATCCTTCCATCTAGCTCAGGCTGTTACACCTGCCTATTGCCCCTTTCTAGAGTTCTTGGATTCTCAGTAAACTCTCCTCCTGGAAGCAATTATTTCACCAGAGTCCTTCCTTACTATTTCACAGAGTCCTTGTACATTTTTATTGTTATATTCTTTTTTCTTGTGTTAGTTTTATCTTCCTAACATCAGCAGATGCTCACTGAGGCAAGATCATATTCTGTTCTGCTTCTAGTTCTATCATGAGACTATATTACTTTTCAGCATACAGAACGACAGTTAAATTTAGCCATTGGTAACATTCCCTATATCCAATAGGATGGGAGTAAAGAGAAAGAAATAGTTTTCCAATAACATGACATGAAAAACTAGTCTCTATTTCAACAAGGACAAATGGCTGCAATTTAGGGGTTCAGGGGCATGGACCTGCCACTGGCTGTTTTCTGGCTGGTTTCCTTGAACCATGGTGTGTGCTCTCAATGATTTTTTTAGTGTCAAATTGGGCACTTGGCTGTAGAAGTAATAGTCAGCCTTGGTGGTGAGATGTATATGTGGTAGAGCCTGCTATGACCTCCTTCCTCATGACTCCATTGGGAAAGTTCTGGGCTGCCTGGGGAAGAAGGATGATTAATATGCACCAAATGGGCTGTCTTGTCCACATTGGGGAACTAAGGAAATGACACATGATCTGTTTGAGTCTCACTGCACTCATTGTAAGGACAAAGAAAGTCAGAACATTGACACCTGGCTATTCTATCCTAGCCAGACCTTCTTATGCAAGGAGTGTATTCTGGAGAGATGCCATGATATACCATAATTTCAGGCTAGACCATTCTGAGAAGTCCATTCATAAACCCCTTCCTCAAAGTTTCATATCACTAATTCCCAAGACTCCTCTTTTCAAGTTCTTGACCATGGAACAACATCAGTAGCCACTTCCCAGGAATCAAAGGAGTTCATGCCCTTGGACTTGTTCTTCTAGGCAAAGTGGAGAATAAAATGTCTGCTTAAGATTATTCTATATTCCACAGTACCTCAGGGTTACCCCTGAAAAATACTTCCATCCCACAGCACCCTCCTTTCACCTATTACCTGCTGTATCACTTCTAAGCCAAGACAAACTGGGAAATTCAGTGACAATCTAACAAGAAACAACATGCCTACCCATTTAGAAGCTTTTTTTTTTTTTTTTTTTTTTTGCTGGGAAAGAGTTGCTCTGAGCTAACATCTGTTCCCAATCTTCCTCCTTTTTTCTTCTCCCTCCCCACCTGCACAAAGCCCCAGTACATAGTTGTGTATAGTTGTAAGTTCTTCTGGTTCTTCTATGTGAGCTGCTACCACAGCATGGCTACTGACAGACAAGTGGTGTGGTTCCATGCCTGGGAACCAAATCTGGGCCGCCGAAGCAGAGAGCCCAAAACTTTAACTATTAGGTTATCAGGACTGGCTCTAGAAACTTTTTAATTGCACTAGTCTCTTCAATGTCCCCCAGGAAGTACTATCGCTTCATGTACTTCTTGAGTAGGGAGGAGCTGAACCAATGAATTCCACTAAGCCATTACTTTAAGGGCGAAGGGCCAATGTGGGGGTTACTGAGGATAACTGAGGATACCATTTCACTGATAGACTGAGAAACTGGGGAAATGATCGCAGGGCGTGTTTGAGTCTCTCTATGCTTACTGCAAGGACAAAGGAGATCGGAGCGTCAGCACCTGGCCAAAAGAAAATCTGACATGTGGACCCATGACAAATTTGTTCTGAGACCCCAGGTCTGAGTGTTACCTCAGAAGGCAGCATCCAATAGAAATCACAGTTTTCAGGATTTCCTTTTCACCTGGGAAAAGGGCAGGAACCAGATTCATGGTATAATTGTGTGGTGGTTAAAAGAGGGCTGTTCATCAGAGGAACCCAGTGTTTCTTTTACTTACACTGCTCTGGGCTTCAGAAGCGACTTGAGTCTGGGGTCTGGGAAGAGGATTCTCTAGTGGGGCGCTTGAGTCAAGCCTCTGTTGGTCACAACTGAAGGTTCAGCCTGTCACACAAGGCCATCAACTTCATACCTACATCCTTAAGATTAAATAGCCACAAACGGGTAGGACAAACCTGAAGGTCAGATCATTTTCTGATGTCTAATTTCCAAATTAGGCGCTCTCCTATTATTATGGTTATACCCACTGTTCTTCCTACTTCCTCTCTTCTCCGTTTCAGTGAATCCTCTAGGATCAGCAGTCCCAGCCTACTAAACCCAGTTATTAAGCACGTTTGAAGAACTGATTGCTTCCCTCTCAATCTTTTCCTTGTGGTAAAGGAGAAGGTGGTCTTTGGGGCTCACGTAGGGGACTGATGAAACGTGGGTTGAACATTCCGTTGTAGTTTACTGTCCTCGAAGTCCTTTAAATCCTCCCTCCAAATAGAATAAGGATTTTCTGGCCTTTTGACGTCACCTAGTGTGATTCTGTGTTTGATTTTAGTTGGAGCTGGCTAGCCCAGCAACTAGTTTGAACCGTAGCCAGCTGCCTAGGCAAGCACGCTGAGTGCAGACACGATGACGATTGTACCTGTATCAGCAGCGGTTGCCACCCAATCCAAAATTATGTTCTACCTTCTTTGTCCAACATCTCCTAAATGTATGACATAATTTTTCCCCAGATTTTTAAAAATATAAATTAGAGAATTCCTGTAATTCTGTCTGGGAAAGCTTTTTCTTCCTTACTCGGATGCCACACTTTATCCTTAGGACCACATTGAGATCCAGTGCCGGCCACCCAATTAGCAATAATGAGGAGAAGGTCTTGAAGGAAATTGTTAAATAAGAAGTGTTTAAATATGGGTTGGAGGGTTCTTTAAGTCCTCTGAACTTATGCAGATAGCCAGCCCCATTCCAACCAAAAGCACACCTCACTTTCCCAGTCAGAGCTTTATCTTTTATACAAGAGACCTGGTGAGGTTGTTATTGGAATTATAATTTGGCAACTTAAAATTTAGAGTCAATATCTAATTTTGGCTTCTAGAGTTCCCGGACCAGTCTCTACAGGCAGTAAAGACTTCTTTTTGAATGGTCGCATTTTCTCAGAATCACGCTGACTACACGAAGGAAATATGAATTGGGGATGGAAGTGGGAAGATGGATGACAAGAGACAGAGAGACTAGCTAAAAGACCATTTCAGTGGTCTGAACTGAGGAGGACTTTAAGTAAACTAGGGTAGTGGCAGGGGAAAGGAAAGGTATGGATAGTTTCAAGGGATGTTTGGGAAATAGAATCAGCAGGACTTGATGAGAACTGGCTACAATGAGTTCACGAAGAAACAGGTTTCTAGCTTGGACAAACTGAGTGGATCTCTGTGGAGGCAGAGGCCATAAGAAGAGGAGTAGGATTGACAGGAAAAGTGATGAAGTTAGCTTTAGTCATGCTCAGTTTGAGATGCGTATTAGCTTTTCTTGAAAAGCACCTCAGGGAAAGTTTAGGTATTATTATTATTTCTTTTTCATGAGGAAGATTGGCCCTGAGTTAGCATCTCTTGACAATCTTCCTCTTTTTGCTTGAGGAAGATTATTGCTTCACTAACATCTATGCGGATCTTCCTCTATTTTGTGTGAGATGCCACCACACTGTGGCTTGATGAGCAGTGCTAGGTCCATGCCCAGGATCTGAACCTACAAACCCCAGGCTGCCAAAGTGGAGCACCTGAACTTGACCACTATGCCACTGGGCCTGCCCCTATATTTTTGTACACAAACTCCTTAGCATATGGAAGGGACTAAGAAGTCATGAGTCCTCTGTTCCCAATCAAGAGTATCACCTATCCCTCTGATCCTCTTTTTCCTTCTATTTAGACATGGCAGGGTTTCCTGCAGAAGATCTATGGACCTTTCTACTAATATTGGTACCATATGGTGCATGACCTGAAATTCCCATATATAGAAACCCGCCTGTTACAGCCAATCATTTTTATTAGCTTGGCCAAATTTTCCAGGCACCTGTAGTTGGTAGGAACTGGATAAATTAAAGAATGTGGGATAATCTTGTCCATAACACAGTTCTTCACAGACTGTGTTTCTAAAGCAGTTTCTCTTTCTGACTAGCAGATTTGAAAATTCAGCTCACCGTTTAGGGATCTCAGATACAATTTCTTCCCTTCAGCTTAATTGCATCATGGCTCTCTTGATTTTGAGGCTGACAAAACTTTCTCCAAGCACAATATACTTCTAAATATTTTCTCCTAGACGCTGAAAAAAGCTGAAAGCTTCCTCTTGCTGTTCCCTCAGTAACTCCACAATGTTGTCAGTGAGAATGGCCTTGAATTCTATTTTGGCTGCTGGTCCCCCATTGCTGGTCTTTAGCATTCACAATTCTTCACAGAGGAAGCATGAGAAAAAATGCAGTGTATTGTGAAAACTTGTGTTTCATTCATCATATTCTACCTTGGTGTCTAAAGAAGCTTGACCTGTAAACACGGTGCAAAACAACTGTGGGTCTTTATATATGTTTCACACAAAATATTTCTGGTAGTTGAACTTGTTTGGCTAATAAAAGAGGTTTGTAATTGATTTCCTTAAAAAGTCCATGCAGTACGATTCTTTTGGCATTAATGCCTGGCAACAGTTTGGGAGAGAGAATGAAATCTGGCTTGGCTGGAATTTATAGATTGCAAGCACAATCTGAGAAAGGGCTATTCCCATGTTCTCCAGCTCAAAAAGATTGTCACGTGATTCTGCCCCCACCAGGCCAGGATGCTGGGAGCCACGAGAGAAGTAGCCAGGAAAAACATTCCCCCTCTTTATTTCTTTTGGATTCAACTTGTTCTGAAACATCCAGAGACAAAAACGGCTTCTGCTGTTTTAGCAGCAATATGTGAACAACACTCTTCTAAACACTTTTCTCTAAACCGTGAGCTGCACATTCTCTCATTGACCGCTAAACAAGAGGTCAGGCCCAATGCACAACTTGTATTGCTAGATTCCCGCCAACCCAGTTCTTTTTTGAGAGAGTTTGCTTTAAGAAAGACAATACATTTTTATGAACTGTCCTTGGAAATGTATGGGGGGCGCATTGCAGTGGAAGGGCTCCTTGCATCTGCAATGAGCACTACCTTCTGGATCAAATTTGTGGGTTTTTTTGTTTTTTTTTAAGAATTTATGTTTATAGCCAATGGCTCCTAGAGGCATATTTTTGGGGTATACACTCTAGACATGAAATAAGTGTTAAGGAGCTTTAGCCAGTCTGTCTGGTTCGGCTTTGTCTGTGTACTCATATCAGTGCTCAAGGTCACTCCAAGTCAATCTGGGACTTTCACATCCCAGTTGTTTTTTGCAAGGCCGTTAAAGCTGGTCTGTATCTAAAACAAAAGTGAGTTTTGCCTTCTGTTGCTTATCACTGAACTATGGAGAAAACAAATGATAATAAAGGCCATACAACTCTATATTCCAGGCACAGCACCAAGCATTCTATTTGCTTAGTCTTTAATTATGAACAAAGGCAAAGGGTCACGATGTCATGATGTGCTGACCATGATGCTTAGCTAGGGGCAACATTTGGGTATGCATGTACACTGGGGTCATGGGAGGAAAGTGTTGGGAGGTGAGGCTGGAAAGGTAAGCTAGCTGACCGTCAAAAGATACCCATGACCCATGCTAATTACCCCAGCCTACAGGGATCTCTTTCTCCCCATTTCTTCTTCTCTTTTCTTTGGTCTTTATCTTCTCACATTTCTGTCTTTCTGTAGCTCCATTCTTTCCTCTGCCTGTGACTGTGAACTCTCAACTTCCTTGGTTCCCTCTGGCTCTGTATCACTGTACGTTGGTTCTGGTGGCGTTGGCCACTCCTGCTCTGGTCTACCTGTTTGGTGTAAACTGCATCAGTGTAACTGGGCTACACACAACATTGTTTTTCTTCCACAAGGATTGTGCAAGGAGATATTTGGGTAGAAGTATATTCTGTCCCTGAGACATCCTAGCATGCTATATACTTTGATAAAATCTGCCCTTGAGCCATATTTCAAGCAGGAAGGGGGATGCCCGGCTACACTGGTATTCTTCACTATGATCCCCAGGACAACAGGGAAAGGCCCACCATGAGAAAAAGATGCTGTAAGGTTTTCAGACAAAAGCAAGAGACCAGAAATACTCAACTGCTAATTTTTCTCAATTTTTTTTTTTTTTAAATCTGGGGATGTCCTTCAGCTGAGGATCATAGCTACCAAGATTAAAGAAAACTGAGGCTCAAGAAAGGTGGGCTGATTAAAAGAGTGATAGGCTACATGTTTAAATTGGTCTATTATTTCTGAGAACATTTAAATTGGGTTAGTATTTCTGAGTTTACACAAGGAGCTTACAGAACTACGGTCTCTGAATCATTGTCAGTAAGCTGTGAGGATAGCTAGACTGCACATGTCATATGGAGCATATGAAGACGTAACAAACGTGAATCCTGAGGTTACAGAGGTGTGAACTTTGCTTCTACTCATGGCAAAATGATAGCTCTGGATTACTGAAGATGTGGTTTGTGGGGGCTCAGAACGAAGTTGCGATCACTAAAAGCCACATTCACTTCCACTTCGATCCACGTTAAACCAGCTGCATTCCTTATTTTGAAAAGCACTAGGACAGTTAATGAGAAGAGTCATAAAAATTTTGTATTTCTGCATGTCATTTGACAAAATCTCAGTGAGGGGTTAGGAGTGGTGTCTTTGAGACCTAAGTTGAAATCCCCCTGCCACCGTTGTCTGATGGAGCATCTTAATTGCTCTTTGTCCTAGTTTCTTTATGTGTGAAATGGGGATAATAACATGGCTTACTTCATAGAGTTATTACAAAGACCAAATGAGCTAATGCATGTAAGCCAAGTGGAAAAACACCTAGGACTAGTAGATTCATAATACACATTAGCTTTTATCATAATCCTGATGTGGATGCTACCTTTGCATACCACTTGAAGAAACACGGCCAGGACTGTGTGTTCCAAAGAGTTATAGCTCCTGGATAGTGGTAGACCTAAGAGTGCTGGTTTTTCATTGACAGCAATTTCAAGTGGGATTCTCTGGTTTGTATTCTTGGCCTGGACTCTGTCAACATTTTTGCTAGTAATTTGTATTATGACCTAGGAAGAGAAGTACTTATCAAACTTACAGCTGAAACGAAGTAGAGGCAGAATAACTATGTTGTCGGGAAGACGTCGATGTTGGAGAGGAGACTGGGCCAGATTAAAGTTCTCTCCACCTGAAGCTTTTGTAATTCTCAACCCAGAAGGCCTCCCTCTCTACTGAATTAGCTGTGAGCAAGGAGCTCGTAAGCGATTATGAGTTGAGTGATCGATTAAGCTGATCACTTGGGAGTGAAGGCAGAAATGTGGCCAAACAAACACAGAGCCCTGGAAATGCAACCCTCGCCAGTAACCACCCCTCAGGAAGTACAAGTAAGAGTTAAAAAAAAAAAAACAAGAAAAAGGAGTCCCCACAGAAAAACATGCTTCAAACAAACAACATTTCAAGGAGCTTGTTTAAGAATTGTGCAAAGAAATCTAAGAGATTGTGCAGGTAGGTAGGGAGATGAATAGTTTGCAATGAGCCATGAAACTAGGTCCAGAATACGTAGATAGAATCAGTGTTAAGAGTACAATTAAGGAGAAGAACAATCAATCTATATAGTATTAAGATATGGAAGGTGAGGAATGCCAGTGCAGCATAGAAATTGAAAGAGGCAGAATTAATGCTCTTGAAGGAAACCAGCCTATGCTCTGAGGTACCCAGAGGGATAGAGCTGGGTGGGCTTGTATTTGATTCCTTTTGGAAAAGTGCCTGGAGGTGTGGCTATTTTCTCCTTTTACCTGCCAGAGGTATAGACAATGTGCAATTCTAGCTGGAAGATGCTTACATTAGACATTCAAAGGGAGGAGAAAATAAAACCAACTCGAAAGAAAGAGCAGTTAAAAAAAATTGTTTGGAGGAATAATTCCCTCCTGCACTCTATGAGAAAGGGATGTTTTCAGAGACAAGAGTTGTTTAACAAAGGTGAATTAGCAAGGAGGATGCCAAAAGCAATCACCTAAGCGGGAAAGAATTTGGAGACTGGTTCAAGGAGCCTGGGTTGAAGGATAACTCTCAACTGATGCCAGGGCTAGGAAGTTCATTAATAAGGGAAAGGGGACAAGCAGCACAGATACAATCTACTTACAAGAAAGCAAAGTTAATAGACAAAATAAAGCAAGGCAGGTGTGTAATGGAAGTAGAAGCAATTAACTTTGAAATAGCAGGATTTGTAGGGGGAAAGGTAAGCAGCCTGAATAATTTTATTTGGAACAGGAAAAGAGGAGGGTGATGGAAAGGCTGATAATTATAGGGTTAGTAGAATGTTCCCTTTCAGGATACAAAAGATGTTAGGAGACCTGGGTAAAAGAAGATGGCTCTGAAACAAACACGCTGAAATAAAATCCTCAGATTCATTGTGATGGATTAGGATGCAAAGTCAACAGCACAAGTTTATTGACCTAATATGTCACAGGCTCTATCTTCAAATAAAGAATGCTTTTCTCTGGGAAGCTCACCATCTAGGGGAGAATAATAATAATAATAATAAATAATAATAATACTGTTTGTTGAGTGCTTCAAGTGTGTGTCACGTCTTGTGGTAAATGATTAACACATATAATCACATTTAATCCTCCCAGTAATCCTTCGAAGTTGGCATTAGTGCTATTAATATTTGCGTTATACAAATGAAGAAGTGAAAACAGAGAGGGTTTCCACAGTAACATGATGAGAAATTGGTGAACTGGGAAATGGATTGGGGCACTTTGGTTCCAGAACCTGGACCTTAAACACTGTTCTAATTTGCCTTCTGGACAGAGGTACATTTAATGGGGTCACTTCAGGGGCTAAAAGATTCCCTTACCCTCAAATATCTCCTTTGAGAGAATAACATACAGTACCTGAAACTCCACCATTAGACATCTCTCAGTCAGAGTAGATTCAAGGTGGAAGAGGAATCTTACTAAATTATTACTGACCACTGTCTGTGGAATTGATCTCCATTCACTCTACAACCATTTTCTGAGTATTTGTCAGGTGCCAGGATTGTGTAACATATTATGGATGCAGAGATCGCTTAAATGTTTTTCCCACGCTGAAGCCCTGAAGGTTCAGGATACTGTCCAGCTCCCTAGTTCAAGCTGTCACCATCTCTCCCCTGGACTCCTGCAGAAGCTTCTGAACTGGTCTTTGCAGTCTAAACCCTTCCTATTAATTCCCACATGACAGTCACAGTTGTCAGTTTCAATGCACATCTCAGCTTGTCTCTCCCTATTGGAATCCTTTGATGGCTTCCTGCTGCTCTTGGGCTTAAGACCCAAATCATTAAAATGGCCTACAGGCCTGGTATGATCTGGCCTCTATCTTTCTAGGTTAACTTTGCACTCCTTTGCCCCTTACTCTTCCAATATCTCCATGATATCATAGTTCTTCCCCAATTACTTTGGCGCACTTAATTGCTATTCATTTTTTTAGATCTTTCCAATGTCACCACCCCAGGAAGTCTTCCTGAGCAACCTTTCCCCAAACCAAATCAGCTCCTCCTCCATTTCATCGTGTAGCTCCCTGTGATTTTACCTTCAGAGGATATCACAGTTAGGGTGATTATTTGATTAATGTCTGGCTCCTTCAGTAGACTCCAATATACAGGGATTTTTGTTTTGCTCTCATTTGCATATTCATGCATAGAAAGTACCCAGTAAATATTTATTGATTAAATCCATGAACCTTTTCCTCTTGGGAAAGATCTCTGCTTCTTTTGCTACGATTTTTCCAATCTCTTTACTCTACTCACAGTTTATACTCAGGCATAGCTTCTGTTGCCTCATAGCTTGCGCATATTGTTGCCTCTCTCTCTCTCTCTCTCTCTCTCTCTCTCTCTCTCTCGCCTTCTACTGCACTCTACTGCCCGCTCTCCTCCCTTAGAGTTGACATTTAACCTCCCTGAGGGATTCTTCTAATGGTTCAATTGGTTATCATCCAGTATAGAGAAGCGTTTTGAGCATTTCTTATAAGCTATCTTAAAAACTACTCGAAGACCAATAGATGGCCATGTTTAAGTCAGCTACCAATTCCTGATCCAAACAGATATGGTCATGGTAGCAGGTCCTAGGGTACAAATCACTGAAATCTATATGTAAGGAACTACCTGTATCACCTTCTTGAAAAGGAGTCTTGAACATGGCAGGCTTTCAGAGCCAGCACCCTGCACAGCATTTGAGAATTATTACACATGTAATAAGGAATCATTGAGTGATGAATGATTACATAAATGAAAAATGACTAGGCTGAAGACACATAATAGTAATGTCAGAGCTTGGTGCTGCATTTAGCACCTTTCCAGGGCTTGTTTGACTATACTCCTTTGTATCTAATGATAAAATTAAATAATTATAAGTTGACACATAGAGAAAGCAGTCAGACCCTGAATATAGTATTAGCATATTGTGAAGGATCATTTTGGTTTCTTTGTTGGTTTGTTTTTTGCTTTGTTTCCTTGCCTCCCTTGTTGAGTGTTACTCCCTTGTAACCTTGGAAGTCCCTTGTAGACAAGGATGGTTAGAGGCTTTCTCTGGGTGGAAAAGATCATCTCACCATCATCCATCTACCCCTCTCTGGGGTACTTACCTACCCACATCACGTGGCCATGGTTTTCCGCACACTTTGTGTTTTCTGGTACAAATTATGGATGGCGTTTTAGTGGATTTTAAACCTTATGAGTATAGTAACACTATATTCCACAGGAATAAAATTTTAAAAATTTAAATAAGGGAAAGGAAGAATTTGCTTGAGTTTATATTTTTAAAGATACTTTGGAGTGAGTGAGCAGGTTAAAAAAACTGCATATTCACGTATAGTAAGAACTAGGGAGGCTTAAAAGAAGTGACACACAAGGAAGACTCCATCTGTGATTGGAATGCTGGGGCCATTCTCTCAATAATTTATTTTTTACAGTGATTTTATTGACATTTGAGATAAATGAGGATAAATCGGGCTATTCTTCTGGGGACAGGTTATCCTGGATTATGCAACCAGTTGTCTCTACTCTTTCTGTAACTGGAGAGAGAGAAGGCATACATTTCGCTTGTCTCCTTTGACTCTTCTCCCTTCAGCTTTGTTTTGTGGGGATTCTAAAGTTGCTTCTGACAGTTAACATAACATTTCTTTTTTCTTGCACAAGGGAATAAACCAAAGCACAGCCTTTGGGGCAATAGTGGACTTTTTGTTCTCCCATTGAAAGCTTCTGGTATTGGTGGCTGATGAATCACCCCTGGTCAGATCTACAGACAAAAGCTCTTCTGATTGGCTGTCACTGGGTCAGTTTCCCACCGTGTCTTATCTCTGTCGCATCCTTGTAGGCTAACAATAGGACTAGGTGTAGGGCCATGTTAGTTTAGGGAGAGATAGTGTGGTTTAGTCTGAGCCTTTGCTTGGTATTAGTGATGTCAAGTGAGACAAGAGATAGAAAAGCACTTTGCAAGGACCAAAGGGGGATATAGCAGACAAGAGAGAATGCTACCTATGGATAGGACCAGTGTGGCCTTGAGAAGCCCATATGTTGCAGGCTGAGGAATTTTAGGGAACTCCTTGTCAGGCTACTTTAATTGAAGTGGTTTTGCAAACACAGACTTTACATAGTGAGTATTTAAAAAAAGGTAGGCATGGATTACTGCATCTGAGAACTGAATTATATGAAGGGAAAATGTGCACTTGAGTTAAGAAATGACAGAGAAAGATAGTTAGCTAATGTACATGCAATTCCTGCATTTGCTACAGAGAACGCAGATTCCAAAAACAGTACATTTGAGAAAATGCGCTCCAACCGTCTCATTTAAGAGAGAAGGGAATTGAAATCCAAGGGGCTGAGGGACACCCTCCATGTCAGCTGACAAGTTAATGGCAGAACCACAGTTAGAACTCAGATCTGACCCCTAGTTTCCTCATCATGAAAGGAGTACCAGCCTAGGTGTCTGGGATGTGGATTCAAGTCCTGGCTGTACTACTTACTGTGTGTCCTTGCAGCTTTCTAATCCTACAATACAGCAAAATATAATCCTACTCTGCCTGCCTCCCAGCTTGGCTGTAAGGGTAATACATGCCAAAGTATTTTGCCAAAAGTTATATAAGTGCATGGTTATGTTGCATTTGTTTGCTTAATTCACAGTATTACCATTTGATACTATCTATTTGATAAACTCAACTTTGTAAATAATAAAATAACAGAGATGAAAATCTATTTTGTCATTTTTTTTTTTTTTTTACCCTTTAGTGTCTGGGAATAGTGCTGGGCACACTCTATGTGGAGTGGGGCTCAGTAAACACTCATTGATTTATTGAAGGGTGAGATTTGTGAAATTCAAATGTACTTGTGACAACAGAGTTTATTTTAAAGAAATCTTGCTTTCAGAAAATGTGTAAATAGACCATAATCCAAAACTAATATTGCTTATTAATGTTTCTTATACCACATTTATTAGTGAATTTCCTTTTAAAATGATCAAGGAGGTAAATAATTTCTTGCCTGCCAGGAAATGTTCTGCATTACCAAGTCACAAAATTTGCCCTGATTTCAGATCCAGACTCCGATTAGTGTAACTTTATCAGGATATCACCACATTCATCATTGACGTCCGCTCTAGTTCTTCGTAAACTCACTACGTGTTTATTGCAAAACTACTAGGAGCAATGGTTGTCCTTTTGAAACATGTACATGGATAGACAACATTCACCATGCCACTCTTTTCACAGACTTAGCAAAAACATGCTTCAGAACTGTAAATATTGTGGTACAAGCATTTTTATTGAGTTGAAATCCACATAATATAAAATTAACCATTTTAAAGTGCACAACTCAGTGGCATTTAGTACCTTCATAAAGTTGTGCAACCACCACTTCTGTCTAGCTCCCAAACATTTTCATCACCCCACAGAAGCTCCATACGCATTAAGCAGCCACTCCCCAATTCTCCCTCCCTACTCCCTCCTCAAGGCCTTGGCAACCACCAATGCCCTTTCTGTCTCTGTGGATTTACTGAGATGATCCCATTTTATTGGCTTGTATTGTTCTGTCTGGATCTCTTTTAGTTTCATGCTGGTTCTGAGGAAGATGGTCAGTTTGTATTTTCATTTCCAAGCTACAAAATTAGAAATAGAATTAAAGAGATCTTAATTGACTTGCCCCCAGCCAGTCAGAGAAGCACTGGCCAGCCGTGCCAGAAATATAATTGACCGTGACAGCTTACATGTGTACTCAGCAAGGAGAGATCTGCAGGTTAGCATTTGTCAGTTCGTTCATACTAGCCAATCTCAGAACTGTGCTGTCGACTTCCTCAGCCTGAATAGGATGGGCAACAATGTTCATTCACTCATTCATGCATTCCACAAAGAATGAGTGCCTGGAACGTGTAAGTTCCTGGGCTATGTATTATGAATGATTGCTGTGTGCATTGCAAATCACAGTTCCCAATGCAGATGGTTTTCTAAGCACTAGTTTCTTGCAAATCATGACATGCTAGGTAAATATTATGTTCTTAGAGAGACATCCTTTAAATACACACAAACACACACATTTGTTTGTTAACATTTGAAAATCAAAGCTCTGTTAGCTGGACTATTGGTTTCTTCTAAAATGGCTTTGCAAATGTCTAACAGAATCTGGGTGTGCACAGTGAGCTCATTTCATGTCCTTTCTGGCCACAGGAGAGTGTTGCTCAATGGACTGAGTGGACAAGTGAACTAGTCAATTTGTTCAGGGGCCGTTTAAAAGCCTCTCGGTCAGGAGCTCTGTAAATGTGCATTTATATAACTTCACTGGAGTCTCACACTGAGACACGGCTCTTGATGCCCTGATGTCTAGCCGGTCCTCTTCTGTATGTGTCATGCATATGCAGGTGTAAGATGTAACGTCAACAGTGCTAAGTTTTGAAATGAGGAAAATGGGAGACTCTAGGCAGGTCATTGTTGCTGCTATGAAAAGTTATTTTGGGCATAAATTTGGGTTCAATTTAACCAATTCTTTGTTTAAAAGAAATCCAATTATACATGCAACTAGGACCTGGGAACCCCTAGTCCCTCCCCAGTATCACGGGCTGCCTGGGCCTTCACGATAAGAAGTTTCAGGTTATTCTATTGAAATGCAAGGGACCAAAGAGTGTTTGTTATCTGTTGCCTTTCAAAGGCCTCTAAGCAATGAAATACTATCTGAAAGAGGGAGAGAGACACAAGACCAGACTAGCAGGTGTTGATCCAAAAAGAGGTAAAAACACTCCAGCGCAAACCTACAGCCAGTGTGAATTTATGTTTGTGCCTTCAGGTAGGAAATGCCTAAAAAATGGAACATTATTTTTAGTCTTATGGAATATGTTTTAAAATCTTATGGTACGTGTGCTAAAAGACATAGTTAATGATTCATCACTATACTGAATTCTTTCAGATAGAAGAGGAAAGACAACATAAAGGTTAATATCAAAATTAATAATTTGTCCTTTAGGTGGAGACACTTTCAGTTTTGAAGAACTGGGCCACCCTCTGGTTCATAATGTGGTCTTTTATTCTTGAACCCATTGCCTGTCCTTTGGAAAGTGTTCACGTTTCTTTGATGTACCAGGGAAAGGACTCCTGTTTGACCTTGAGAAGGAGTAAGGGAAATCATTCTTTTTACTGTATTGTTTGCTGTGTTTTCCCCTAAGCTCTGGTGATCATATCAGGATTCTGCTTTGGAGGTGATTAGTTTTGCCCGAAATGGCCCTAGGTTTTAAAAATATTTACATTATGCAAAAAATCAAATTCTCTCTGATGACCTAAATCCTTCTTCTCTTTCAAAATCAAGCTAAAAAATCTCAGTGTTCTTCAGGAAGGCTCCTCAATTTAACCCATGGGCTATGCATTCATATCCAATGCCATGCAGAATTCATTCGCATGAGTTGAAATCTTGTTGTAGGAAACTTCTTTTGAGAATAGTTTTTTAGTTTCTCCAATTAAGTGGATGCCTGCTCAAGATGGAGGGAGTCCTTCCCCAAAGCTGGGGTCCAGGAGAGTCCTGGTCATGCAGGGAATACTCAGTGAATGCTCATTGGCTTAACTCAAGGCCAATATATTTTTCTGCTCTCATGTCTCTTTTTATATTTTATGCATGTGGACCAAAGATTGTTTGGAGTAAAGCACGCTCTATATAGTCATTGAGGGAGAGAAGGAAAGCGGGAGAGAGGGAGACAGAGGTAGAGAGGCAAGGAGGGAGGGAGACAGAGAGAATGAATACAGACAAGAAGAAGAAGGAGAGGAGGAGGAGGTAGAGGAAGAGGAGGAAGAGGAGAGATTTTATCTCTATACGTTAGCCCCTGCACGGCCCTGTTGATATATCAGAACAGCTTTCATTCTGATATGAGAATAATAATTGGTTACAGTTTTCGTAGGCAATATACTAGGTCTAAAGTGAAAGGGGAGGGTGGGTTTACATATAAGTCATTTCTTTGAAAGCATTACAGTCAAGATAAGCCTTGGAATCTTGCCTGCTCATTAAAAAAATAAATGAAGAAAGTAAGAAGGAAGTCAATGGGTCCCACCGCCTCATCACTGAGGGATTTAAAACTCCTAACACTCCAGGCTCCCAAACTGATAGTTTTCTGAGTTTTATGGCCTTTTTCAGATTCTATGATGCTTGTCTGAATTGCTCTTCCTTTTCCTCTTTGTTTAGTTCAACTCAGTTTAGTTCATTCATGTAATAAACATTGATTGAGCTGAATTTGGGGCCAGGCACAGTTTTAGGCCCTAAGGATAATGTGGCAAACAAGACAGTGTAGTCTGCTCTTGTGGGGCTAAAATCCCAGCAAGCAGGAATGGACAAGAAATACATCGTAATGACTGTTCGTCCACTTAACTCCCACGTCTTCTTCAAACTTTAGCTCGAGCCCCACTTCCTCTGTGAGGTCTTCCTTGAAAATCATTTCCAAATGCTGCATGTCCAATTCCTCTATTAAACGTTTTCATATCATAATTTTACATTTGTGTGATTATTTGATTAAAGCCTGTACCCTCCACTGCCCAGGAAGCTGCATGAGGACAGAGATTATGTCCTTGTTGGCCCTGCATTCCCAGCAGCTAGCACAGTGCCTAGGATATAGTTAGCACTCAACAATATTTTTGGAGTGAATAAATATATGTGTAAGTCAGACCATACAACAAAATGAGATAAAGACCTGCGAATACTTTTATCTCTGAGAAGGCTCTTTGAATTTCCCAAATATGGGATTTTCTGGAGACATCAAGGATCTTCTGATATTATCAGTAACATAGTCCCTCCTCACAAATACTAAGGAAAACAAAACAAAACAAGCAAATAAAACATTTTCAGTGGAGACCTGAAACTGTGATTCATAGGCTCCAAACCTCTCTCAAACTCTAGCCAAGATATTCTGTTTCCAGTTCTCTCTCTTCAAATTTGGTGTTTTGGTGAAGAAAATGTATATTTTTTTTTTCTTTGCTGGACTTTTTTTTTTAAATATATATTTGGCATAATACCAGATAATTGTGTTTACTCTAGTAGTCACTTGATCCAATTGATGGAATACTGAATGAAAAAGGACTTAAGAGTGTCGGTAAATGAACTTATAAAAATGTCAAATTTATTATATTGGACACGTAACTGACCTACATTCCAAGCCCTGAGGATTAAAATTTTATGCCGTTTTGAGGTCATGAAACCTCAAGTTAAACATATAAGAGACATTTTCATTTTTTTTAAAAGGAAATAAAATTTTTTTTTCTCACCTTGATTACTGAGAAGGTTCTGTTTCTGTCATTGAACTATTTCTGTAATAGACACTTTAGTCTTCACTGAAAGATCCTGAATAAAAAACATTTCTCATTCACTTTTGGCTGGCACTAAATAGTTTTGTTTTTTTTTTCCTGCAGATTAGAATTTCCTTCACCAAATGTATTAGTCAGTTTCCTACTTCCGAGGGAACTTGTATTAAAATGGAACCAAGCATGCTCTATGTTGATATGCTCCAAACATTGGTTCACAGGTACACACAGGTACTCAGCGAGCTTGTTAAAGTCACTAGTCGAGAGAATTTTAATCTCCAAGATCAACCTCTTTCAGAAACAAAGGGGGAGGGGTAAAGAAAGAAAAAGTACACACCTGCAACCTATTTCTTTTTGAAGCAAAGCCTTTGAACAGATGGAAGATGAGATAGAGAAAGAAAACAAGCCAATTGCCAAGAGAGGTTTGTTTACAATACAGGCAAGTTCCTTTAGAAGTTGATAGGGAGTTGTTGTCATGGAAATGAAGAGAAATATTGCTGCAGGGTTTCGCTGAACAAATTCCTACTACAAATGTACCTGGATTTAAAGATGATGGAGATGGGAAGGGGGACAAAGAGCTTCCTGAATCTCCAGGTAAGGCTTCTCTCCACCGCTCTTCAATACATTCTTCAGAGCCTGAGAATTTCTTCCCTTGGAAGATGCAAAATAAGTAATCAAAATAAAGGTTACTGTTTTCCTGTAGTAAACGGACTCCCTAAGTGGAATAAGAGAATTAGACAGTGTTCAAGTGAAGAGTTAATAATCCAGAATATATTTTAATTTTGGAACATTGCCGATAAGACTTCTGAAAAGTATATTATCTTTAGTAAAAACAAACCAGAAAGATGTTTAGTCCTGACTGCAGTCGCACAAAGTGTCAACTATAGTACACTGTTCTACAGTGTATGAAAATTAACCTTTAAAAATTGAATAAAATTGATCACCTTGCTCCCCTCCAAAAAAGCAGAATCAAAAAATCTCTCAACTTTATAACTGGTTGCCTGCTTTAATCAACATCTAATCTTTTAATTTTAACCACTGCGACTTCCTATTTACATTTCTTACGGAAGATGGAAAATCTTTTCACAAATTATTTTTCTGAAATGCAAATTGTTTTGTGGACACAGTTTAGTCCTGTAAATCCTCAGCTTTCCAAATTCCCTTTCGGGAAGTGCTTAGGAAGCGATTTTCTTGCTTTTTATCCTTTCTCCGACAATTCTAGCTGACGATGACGTCACTTTTCCCTTTTCCCGTCCCCACCTCCCACCCTTTCATCCCACTAAGTTTCTTGTGAGGCTTTAATTGAACAGAGCGACACCTGTGTTTTTTATGTGACTTCAAACCCGTATTTCCAATCCATTTCTTCAGCTGCCTACAAGGCTTGTTTTCATTGACAGCAGGTAATTAGCAGCTTCACACGGGTGAAGGAAAGGCAAGCTAGAAACTATAGAAGCCTCTGCTGCCTATTGCTCACATTAAATTTAGATGCTGATAATCAAAACTTGACGTGGTTTATTAGACATTGTAGCACAGGGTTATGGAAAGAACAATAAACTCTTAAGTTAGGAAACCAGATTTCTCTTCTCGGCCCTGACGGTAACCAGCTGGAAAACTTAAAAATCCTGTCTAATCTACTGTAACTTGACTTTTCTTAACTCCAGCAATTGGAGTGGCTGATGTCGTCAGTGTCCTGTAATGTTGTTGTTCTGTAAGAATCGCATACAGTTCATATAAGAATGTACCTGTTTGCAATATGGCTCATAACCTAGAGGCTACTGTCAAATCATTACAACTACCTTTTTCCTTTCCCAGCCCTGTTCCTTCTCTCGTCTCTCAGATCTCTCACCTTCGATTTCTCTCTCACTGGCAGGTTGTCTCTGCATATGATACACAAGAGATCAGTCAACGCTGTTTGAACAATATTATGCCATCTGGTAGGATTTCCGGCAGCCTCTCCAGCTCACTCCACTGTTGCTATAATTCTCTTCATAGCTATTCAGGAGGATTTTCCCCAGAGAGCATGCTCAGAGTCTGCATATACAGAATTACCTGTAAAGGTTCACCTGGACTCCCCGCTGTCAGCATTCATTAAGGTCATTAGAAGATGTGGAGACTTAAGCAAAGGGACCAAAGCAGACCAAAGGATGGCTGCTTAGATGTGGCTCAGGGTTTGAAATCGCATGCATTTTTAAATATCGATTGTGTCTCGTAAAAGCTGTGTGACCTTGCACCAGCTCCTTAAACTCTCCGTGTTTCTATTTCCTCATCTAAAACATAGAGACATTAATAGTACTCATCTAATTGGATTGTTTAAATGAGATAATACATGTAAAATGTTTATAGTGGTACCTGGAAAGGAACGAGCCTTGTCTAATGTTAGCTTCATTACTGCGGAAGGCCAAGGTGGCAGGCATCCATGGACACATTTCTGATGATTTTCAACTCCTGTTATTTCCAGAGTTGCTAGGTCTTTTCCCATTTTTTAATTATATTTTATGTCTCTGTTGCTCCTCCTTTCCTTTCCTCACTTCTTTGCTTATTTTACCTCCAGGACATACATTTTATATTCGTCTTAAAGCAGTCTTAATAAAAGGAGAGGCTCCTCCCTACCATTGCATTAGGACGGGCTTCTGAAGAGAGAAGGCAGGCAATCAGCCCTTCTTACTCCACTGAAATACATTGCCCACTTAAAGGCAATTAGCAGTTCTGTGGTTCAGGAAAACAGGATATTGATTTTTTTTTTTCTTTGATCCAATGGAGTAGTTGACATGTTTATGTTTCATTCTGCATTGCAGGAACTTGGATGTGGGGACCCTTTTTCACCAGTAACGCCAGCCTAGTTTTATGTCTAATAGAACGTTATGCATCCAATCGGAACTCAGGACAGGTTCATTAATAGTTTTTCCCGTTTGAAAATGAGGGATTCTAAAACATGCTCCAAATGAGGTTGATGATTTTCAAGAGCAGTAGCAAGAGGGGTGGTGAAGGAGGAGAAACTGCTCGAAGCCCCCCCTCTGCTGAATCTTCTCTCTCTGCCTCCCGTTATTGGGCTTCTGGAGAGTGGAGATGGCTCCAGTCATTGCTGCTATGTTCGGTGAGTGCTGTTTGTCATTTATTGCTGGGCCGACTGAATTTTAAAGAGAAAATTCAAGGAGGACTAGGGCTTGTATGTAACAAATATAATTAAAGAGAAATAACTATCCCATATTTCAGAAGTCACATTTTTGTTCCTTAATACATTCCAAGATAGATGTCGAGAGGGCCTTGAACCTGCACTTCACTCTCTGTGCCTCAGTTTCTTCATCTGCCAAATGGTGATAACAACTCATCACATTTGTGAAGATTAAATGTGTTTGTAAGCCAATGATAATAATAACAGGCATACAGTAAGCACTCATAAAATGTAGCTATTGCTATTATTCTCCTCCAAATTTTACTTTCTGCAGCTACAGTTGTGTGGATGCAAGAGGTAATTTCTTATCTTTTCCTTGGGATCTTCCAAGGAATTTTCGTCGTAACCCCGTCATTTTATCCTTGTTGAATGTTTGGCCTCTCGATTAGAAACATTTAGATGATGGCTCCTTCCCTCACCAATGGACTGGAACGGGAAGTCAGAAACTACCTTGAATTAAGATCTGTGAATGCTCTTATTTGTTTTGTAAAGTGGGATTGACTTTATTTCAGATCTTATTTGTTTATTTGCCAAGGGAAGAAACTTCTGGCCCCAGCTTCCTAGATGGATTTGAATCTTGGTGTTCTTCATCACCAAAAAGAGGTTGATTTACTTTCTCTGGAATAGACTTCGGTGTGTGTTCTGAGTTTATTACACTTTTTAATTTCAGGCTGAATGGTCATCATTTCATAGCAAGTGTATTGGGCAGGTAAGCTGGCTGCTGTGGCAACCCCAAAATCTCAGTGACTCACAACACAGCTGCGGGATGGGGGAGGGATTCTGCTGCCATGCGGTGCCTCTGGCAGCCACCTGGGCCACAGAGTCCTGCACTGGACTCGCTGCATCTGATTAGCAGGTGCAGGAAGAAAACAGAGTGGTGGGTACATAGAGGCTTTCTGGGCCAGGCCCGGACATAGCATATACTGCTCTGCCCACAGTCCCTGGTCCAAAAACTCATCACCGGGCAACACCTAACTGCAAGGGAGGGAGGAAGTTGAAAGCCAGCTCTGTGCTCATGGTGGTGAACAAATAATTAGTTTCTGCTAAAACAAGTTGGTTGGTTCCACCAATTCTTTAAATTATGAAATATTTCTCATATACTATATACACACATATGTGGAAGATACAGAGAATGATAACATGAGTACCCAGTTTAAGAAATAATATATTACTAATGCAGCTGAAATTTTCTACATGCCTCTTCATCTCTACACCTCTCTTTATATTGTTCAGGAATAAGCACTATTTTGGTTATCATTTTATGACAGATATATTTATACTCAAACTTTAATTTTCTTGTTTATTTTTGGCCTTTATACAAATGTATACTGTAGTATGTTTTCTTTGGTGACTTCATTTTTTCATTCATCTTTATGATTCTGAAATGCATCCATGTTGATGCATGTAGCTGTAAATTTTTCATTTTCATTGCTGCATAGTATTCCATTTGTTGGATAAACCACAATAGATTCATCCAGTTTCATGATCAGGGGCATTTGGGTTATTTTCAGGGTCTCTTTTCTTCTTGAAAGCAATGCTGCTATGAATATCCCTGTACATTTCTCTTCATCCACATGTGTAAATTTCTCTAAAATATGAATCTTCCTGCTACGCCAGAACACCCCTCTATTAAAATTTTATACATTAGTATGGATCTTTCAGGGAAAACTTGAATAATTTAGATTTTCATTCACTCTGGCTATCTTGGTGTGAGTTTGTTGCTGTGGAGTGCTGGCTTCACACAGTGTGGGCTAAGATAGACTAGAGCATTCCAACTCCAAAGATCCACTGTCCTCTTTTGGTTTTTGAAGAAAATTTACAAAATAAATCTGTGAAGGAGTTGTACTTCTGTTAGCTGTCTTATTTTGTGCAATGTGGCTACGTTATTTTTTTGGGTTTCATATTATGTGATGGCATATCTCTTTTCTGAGGTACAGCATTCTATTTGACAGAGCTGGGTTCATTTCGGAGATAAAAAGGAAGAGTCCCCCAAACTTCTTTTCCTGCCCGCTCGCTAATTAAGCAAAGTTCCAACTTCTCAGCCTTATTTTTCTGACTTCAGGTTTGGCTTCCCTTTGAAAAGCAAACATAAGGGATAAGCAAACTAATAGTTTAAGAAAAGCAGACATGTTCTTAACCCTTGAACCAGAAAGAATTGTGTCCAGGGTTCTCAAAATGGGGAAAATTTGATGGGGAAAAAATAACGTCCTCACAGGCACCGTCATAGAAAATGACGTAATGACTTTCACCAGCCTGTTCTTGATGACACCATCCACACAAGCAGATGGCATCAGCCTGACATGATGGGTCACAGCAATCCCTCACTGGGGTAAATCTATGAACTTCATGCTAAAATAACCTTCTTGTAGCCCAGAAGAAGGGCAACGTTTTCTGTAATAAGAAAAAAAAATAGTGAAAAATTAGGAAAACAGTCTTCTAAGTAAGAGCTACAGAGGAAAGAAACCTGTTCCTATACCGGATTCAAGTTTGGCACACTGCTCATCCATCAGACACCCGATCTGGCAATTCAACAGAATTGCACATGACTCAGAGGTTTGCTTATACCTAGAATTTGTCTCTGTGGGGGAATCCTTTCAGACCTCATAGGCCTAAAGTATGAGAAAAAAAGAAATAACAACAAATGCCTGTCATTTTAAACTGTGTGTTTTAAACTACACGTTTAAGAATCTTCCGTGATTTTAAACCACATGATAGTAGAGGAATTTATTTTCCACATGTAACACCGTATTGTTGTAACAGTTTTTCTTTGAAAAGAAACGAGGCAGCGTGAATAGAGAGCTTCTCGGCTCCCTTTGTGATTGGCTTCCTAGCCATGAATAGTTCCTCAGTTCTTTGGCTGTTCAGGAACGTGACATCCTGGCTGCCTGAAATGCATCCCAGAGCCCAGCAGCCAACAGCTAAGGCTTTAGAGCTTGGGTTCAAATCCCAGCTGTGTTGTCTTCAGTGTGTTCCCAAATCTCTCTGTTCTTGTTCTTTAATTTATCAAATTTATCAAATTTAATTTATCAAATAGGACTGATCATATTAATATTTACCTTGTCATGTTTTAGTGGGAATTAAGTACTAATATAGTTTAAAATGCTAATAGGCTCTTTTTATTGTTATCCCCCTCAACAAATATTAGCGAGACTTCCCTTAGCCAGACCCTGTGCTAAGTGCTAGTGATATAAGGTTACTGCCTTGGGAAAGAACCTGCTAATAGTTGAGTGGGAGACAGGACCTTTCTGTAGAGTAAAAAATACATTCATATTTCAGTAGGAGCCTTTCTTGTGTTTATATTTACTTCATGTAATCTGTAGTCCTCCGCAAACAACTTTAAAACTTCGGTTTATACTTTTGTTACTACAAATGTCCCTTCTAAAAAAACATAAAAAGAAAACAATGCATCTTCATCATGAGATTCTTTTACCTCACACAGGTTCTCTTGTGTCCGGCTGAGTTGTGAAAGAGGCAGGTAACAGATTGAAAGACCAGACTGGAGTGGAACCAGGTACAAAGGGCACCATTGGTCTCCTCCGCAAGCTCTTGTGCCTATAAAAGAGGAAGTCGCTCTCAGTGAAGCAGTGTGGAAAAAGCTATGATGACCCATGTTTCCCATTTGGGCGGGTTTACTACGTTCAAGGTGTCCAGGTATGGCCTGTACCCTGTTCACTCTCTTGGGAGCTCCTGCTTGCAGACTGCTGGCATTCTCCTCTCCTCTGAGCCTCCCTTGGGGAGCTCCGTCCTGGGAAGAGGATGGACAGAGGGGATGTACCTACAGTTATTCAGCTGCTCTCTCTGTGACCAATTTAGTGGAGAAAGTCTAGGAAGCCCAACTGGGCCAGACTCTGCTCTCTAATATAACTTTATGTTTTGTTGTCTAAACAAACTATGTATCTATTTCTCCATTAGAACAAAATCTGAAAGAAAGAGGCCTATAATGAATTGGCCCCTCAAATCCCTAGGATGTAGTCTCTAGTCTGTCATTTACCAGCTCTGTTACCTTTGGTAAGTTATTTTACTCTCTAGACTGTCTATAAGACTGACAGTGTATTAGTTTCCTACTGCTGCTATAACAGACTACCACAAATCTCGTGGCTTAAACCAGCACAAATCTATTACCTTACAGTTCTGGGCATCAGAAATCTGACGTCTTACTGGGCTAATATCAAGATATCGGCAGGACTGTGTTCCTTCTGGAGGCTCTAAGGAAGATCTGTTTTCTCGTCTTTCTAGCTTCTAGAGGCTGTCTGCATTCCTCGGCACATGGGCCCTTCACCCACCTTCAAAGCCAGCAGCATCGCATCTTCAGATCTCTCTCCTGCTCTGACATTCTTACCACCCTCTCATAAGGACCCTGTGATTACATTGGCCCACCTGGGTAATCTAGGATAATCTTCCCATCTCGAGAGTTTTTTAATCACATCTGCAAAGTCCCTTTTGCCATGTAAATTACCATATTTACAAGTTTAGGAAATTAGGATGTGGATATTTTTTGGTGGGGAAGGGGCATTGTTCTGCTTACCACAGGTATTTTGACTGCATAATCTCTAAATTATTTTCTACTCTTACATGTTTCTTTTATAAATTAGGTTTGGAGGTCTATTATAAATTACCCACTGTGTTCCACACTCTCATTTTCTCGTAAAAATACAGCCTACTTCATACCAAGTCCTGATATCACCCTTTTATATCTTGGTTCTTATTTCACCTCATCTTCCTTTTTGCAGAAACCTTTTAAAAACCATCCTTTTCCACACAAGTCCTTGATTCTCTATTTAAACCCAGTATTAAAAACAATCCTAACTGCTAATTCCTTCACGACTCTTCTCTTGTTTAAATTGTATTTAGCTTGATATGCTATTTGTAGTTCAAGTATTATTATTTGCTCATGTTTTGTCTTATGAATCTTACTTATTCACAAATGATGGGGAACATGAATTAACGCAATTTCTCAATTCTTTAAGGGTAGTTTAATCTAGTGAAATCTCAAGGGTTACAGAAATATATAAATTTTATTTGGAATAATTAACTGGGCTTTAGGATCAGAAATATGAGGTAGCATACACTCTGCCATCTAACTAAATATTTGTAAGACATTATAGCAGGTCTTCACTGTTCTGAAGACATTTGCAGAGTGCTTCCGTAATTTTCTAATTAACAGGAGCTCACTTCTCCCTTATTAATCCTTATCACATTGTTTGTCTTACCATAAAGTCATCGAGTGGAATTTCACAAACATCAACATATGTTTCCTTTATTTGCTCTGACTCTGCTCATCAGGACAGGACCTCATTTTTAAACAGCTGTATTTCTGATTTTGTCTTGGCTGACATAATGCTCTTTTCACTGTGAATGAGATAATGGGATGGGAAATGTCAGAAATGGTGATATTTTATCAAGCCTTTATGAAGAAGAACACAATTGCATCTTCATCCAGAAATTCTCTATTTCCCATTTATGTGTCTACTTGTTTCAGCTAATAGTAAGATAATGAAGAGAGCCATCCCTCAAAAGATTGTTTGAAAATGTAGCAACTGTGGTGATGACTAAATTTCTTCTCGTGACACCTGGTAAAGAAAGTATTTTCTCTTTACTGTGAGAACACAGTTTTCAGGTCTTTTCAATAGGGCTTGAGTTTCATTACAGTTCTTCAAAGAACAGCTATTATTTGGGGGTATTTCTGGTAATTCCCATGAAAATGATAAACTGTGAAGGCCTGAAGGCTTGAAGCAAACTGTCAGTTAGCAGTGTGTGTTTGTGTGTCGGGGGACATCAGCTTTGATGTGTTAATTACATGGTCCCTTCTGCACCTTAGTCATCTTCCTTACAATTTGTGTGAAATCAAAGTACAAATCATACAATAGGCATCCTTGCAGGAATATAGTATATGGAAAGCAGAGAGTATCCTTCCAACTGTTTTTCCTCAATCAGGACCACCCTTAGGGTGTGCAGAGCCCCATGCAAATATTTGTTTTTTGCAAGGGCCGTGTCTATATAAAGACTATTTTAAAAAAATGTATTGCAACACTGAGTTCATGTATAGCCTTATTGACGAAGATTTAGAATAATAAGTAGAGAGGAGGTACTTACATATTTGTTTATTATCCAATCAGGACATGAGAAGATTCTTTGTAGTGTTCAGATACTGCCTTTTCCTGTTCAGACCCAGGCGTCATCTCTTCATGTTCTTAATTGTTAAATGTAGTACTTCCCACCACAAGAATACGGTAGCAACAGTGCTGTTACTTGCAATGCCGTGGCTCTTCAGATCCTGTTTGTATTAAAATAATGTTGAGCTTTTTGTCTCTGAAAATCCCCAGTCCCATTTATTCCATTTATTTGATGTTGGTTATCTCGTTGCTCATGATCCATCTCATACATTCTGATTCCCATCCCATTGCCCACAAACTCTGGTTTCCAAAGATTCTCTCAAAAGTTGTTATTGGGCTTCATTTATGATGGCCACAAATGCAATTCTTATTCAGAGTACACAGAAAATGTGAACAATAATTAACAATAATCATGTTTTGGTCATGGAGAATATATTGTGTGGAACTTTGCAGCATAAACATAAAGCAAACAGATCTTCCAACCATATCATCTCTTGAATTCTTTAGGCCATAATCACTGCATTCCTAGATCGTGACATCTTTTAGTGTTGACCATCACCCTGTCTTCTACACATGGCCACCAGCAGGAAGGATACACAAGGAGCCATGGACAGAGTGAGAAAAGTGACGCCTGCAAGAAAAGTGTGTTCTTCATCCAGCATGGCTTAAGACCAACACAGAAAGCATGCCATCACCACATCGATGGGAAGGGCTCATTGGTACTGGGGAGCAATGAGTGGCCCAGGAAGAGATAGGTGTGGCCACCCTGGAGGACTGCCTGCCACATGGTGCAGAGCTGTGAAGGGAGTGGGGTGACCATCCTTGGTGCCAGCATGGGCAAGGAGGGGCGCACCAGGTCAAGGAAGCCAACACCACCCACCATCCTTGGGTACTATAGAGCCGGGACTACATAGTACTATGGTCAGCACATGCAGTGGGCCCGTACATACTGCTCAAGCCTGAAGGTTAGCCCAAAGCCTGAACTTTTCCTTTACCTGATGTGAATAAGAATCTATCCAAATCAGTGTATCAACAGTACTATTCTGGCAGCCCGATTACCATACTGGACAATGAGAATGATCTGCTTGCTCACCAGGTCACCCTCTTGGAACCCTGTCCCAACTACAGAATCTCAGGACCACTGCATAGACACAAGTCCTGGAACTCCTAGGGGATTTGGTCAACCTCCTGCTTGGGGGAGGTAGATTAAGAGGGTGAAAGGGTTGGAGAGCACCTCAAAGTGGTGGAACAGAAACAGGGGTCCCTGTGGGTCCCGATCAAGGCTGGGGTACCGAGGCCCCTCCTGATCCCAGGCACAAAAAGTGGACTTGGGAGAAAATTTTGATGATACTCCAAAGAGCAGAGCCCCTCGAAATGCAGCAGGGGTCTGACTTCTTTGGGTCTAATGACCTCAAGTGACAATGGGTATGGGTTTGGTGGGGGGCTTTGGGGGAGGATTAGACTGATCATATGTGTACGAACTCTTATGCATTTTACTCCTAGCTGGCTGGTTGCATTCTCTTTCCCTCTCCCATCTTTCATCCATTTATCAAGTGGTGAGCCAGTGCCTCTGGTATGACCAGCAGGGTGAACTTATCTGTTATGTACTAAGGTAAACATTACTCATAGGACCCAGAAAAACATTCTTATTGCTTTTACGATCACAAGAAAAAAATGAATTTTTAGGTCCAAGAAAATGTTTTAATATATAATATTAATCTATAATATTAATCTAGTTATCTTTATACCAACACAGTCATAAAATATCATTTCAATATTTTTTTATGAACGAAGGGGCCCATAAAGGCTATAGTGCCCAGAGCCCAGAGAAGTCATAATGCAGCCCTGGTGGCCAGCGTTGTATATGCTAGGAGCTGGGGATACAGCAGTGAGCAAGAGGCGGTCTTGTCTTTCGTGGTACATGAGAGTGGAGGAAGATGGAAAAGAACATACGAAGTTACATCACAGTATAATACATTCTTCCGACAGAGCTATGCCCAGAGAACTGTAGAAGGCTTGGTAGCAAGGTTGGGGGAATGTCTGTGCAAATCAGTGACGGGTGGGAGGTGATTGCCTCATTTCACCATGCTGTGTAGCCAGTTCACCAGAGTTTTTACTTATTATCCTTGTAATTGATGCAGATGATGATCCAAGTATATTATAGGCAGCTATTAAAGTCAGCTACTGGTTGAGATTTAACTTTGATACCAGTTGCTTTGAAATATAAGCGTCCATCTGAAAGCATTTTTGAAATAATTGTGAAATGTGTAATAAATGTATGTATAATTTGCTACCTGGCTCTGTGTCCATGATTACTTCCAGGTTCTCGAAACTATCCAAATCAATGGCAATCCTAACATACCATATTCCAGCTGTGGAGACTGGAAAGGACATCTCCAAGTGATGCCTATTTAAATACCTCCCAGGGTCATGATCTCATTACCTCTCAGCCTAGTCCACAAGAGATAGCTTTGTATCTTAGTGAGTTCTCTTTGTGACTTCTTACTACAAGCAACAAGAACAAAAACCGTTCTGTATATTTGTTTTGCCATAATAAGTAATGATGCAATATATATACCTCATTAGTCTGGGTTGTATTTGATGATACCCAGGTTCCCTTAAAACTATAAAAGTCTAATTTATTTACATTTTATTTAATGGAAACAGGCATTTGGTTAAAGACATGTACTTTATTCAACAGGCAAACATTTAGTGAACATCAACTGTTGTGCCAGACATTGTACCAGACACTGAGGATACCTAAATAAACTACATACAGTCCTTATGCTCAAAGAACTCATAATTTAGGGGAGAATATGGGCAAGAAAAACAGTGATTACAATACTGTCGTGGCCACCTACAATGGCAGACGGACCCTCCACCCAAAGTTTGGTTTGGATGTTGAGATACATGATGCCACACATGCACCAAAAAGGTACGAAAAGGTTTGCTGCTAACATAATTGAGCAGAGCAGACCTCTCAAGCAGATCTGAAATGGCTTGAGAGAACAATGGAAAGGAGACAGGCTCTAGGACTTTATTGCGGTTGGAGGGTGAGGCTGGAGCGAGAGTTCTCGCACAGGGACAGGGGCTTGCATGGTTCAAATTTCCTGCAGATGCCTAAGGGGGAGCACCCAGGCTTTCTTATCAGCTTATCCACATATGGGGCACAAAGGAAAGAGGAAAGAGTGAGGCTTAAAAGCTATTCACAGTAAAACATCCCAAAATGGAGCCAGACTCCTCATTCCACATACAGTGTGATAAGAAGTGCTGCATACGGGAGATTTGTAAGAGGTGCTTACCTCCCATGAGCATTTAACCCAGTTTTGGAGGGTTCAGAAGAGTTCCTAGAGAAAGGTACTCTTGAGGGAATCATGAAGAGTGAGAAGATGTTAATCATGAAGCTCAGCTCACTCAGAAGGGTACCACGCTTGAAGCACCAAGGGGTAGAAGTGCATAGTCCCTTAAACTGGAGTAAATTTACATGATAGGCAACATGTAGAGACAGAGCAGTAGATGAGCCTAGAAGGTATGAAATTAGAGCTTCATTCTAAGGATGAAGGAGAATCGTTGTAAGGTATTAATCAGCTCTGCATTTTGGAAGGTGACTATTCTATTCCGAAAGCTGAGGTTTAATAAGAAGAAGTAAAAGCCACTGTCAGTGAGACATATATGACTTAATTGTTAACTTTCTTTTGGTAATCACAGTCTTAGTTGAAAGCAGTCACTTTCAACATAGTCTTAGGGTGTTTCTACTAGGGGGTGTGTAGTCAAGGGAGGGGAAGGGCAGGGGGATAAGAACTTCTAGGTCAGTCTGGTTTCAGACTATAGAAATCACTATATTCACACAAATCGTTCTAATATATCTCCCAGAGGAAAGGATTCTCTGGGGTTTGAAGGAAAAAAAGAACTGTCTGAGAGATTTGGGTATGTGTCATCTTCTGCCCTGTAGACAATCACTGTGCTAACAAACCAAAGCCCTAAGAGTGAATTTCAGGCTTGGGTCCAGTGGGGACAAGATAGGGTCAGAGAATGGAAGGGAAGGGATGAATAGTCTAATGCTTTCCGGGAGCCTTAGAATCACAGAAAAGCGAGCTCCAGTGTGGTTACAAGAGGAATAGAAGACCCGGTTCTAACTCTTCAGAAATGTTTAATTTAGTGGAGGAGCACAGAAAAAAAGGATAAAAATAATGCACAGCAAAGGGCAGTAGAAACAGAACAGAAATTGCCAACAGGAGCTGGACCCTGATGTGTCTATCACGCTAGGCTCCCTTCCTCCTGTTTTTGACATGAGAACTAAGAACTCAATGTTCAGACTTTGGAGAATGGAAAACAAATACTAACCAGACATTTGTGATATGTAGTCACAGTTTCCTAAGCAGATTACCTGGAAACTTCTCAGCCAGTGGCCTTTGTCTTCTTGTCCCCATTTCAGGTAGCTCTCCTGGAAATCCTTGTGTGACACGGGAATCGGCTGCCATCAAACCCTGGGCTCTGTGCTGCTGGAGGCAGAAGAAAAGAGTAATAAAAGTTGGAACTGGTCTGCTGAGCAAAGGCTCTTTTTCTTAAAGCAGGAGGCTAAGAGTTGGGGGAGGGGGAATTTGATTAAAGAAAGAAAACCTTGTGACCAAGGCAACCAGAAGACCCCCAAAAGCCTGTGGCAGCTTGAGGGGAGAGGGCTGAAGAAGTCCTGTAGATTTGTTACATCAAGATGTTAATGTTTTTAATCAAGGTTCCTAGGTGATCCTTAGGCAATTAACTCATGGTCCAGTTGTCCTATTATGTATCTTCAGCTGATTCTTCTCTTTGTATATTCTCGTCTCTTTTCCTAACACTACTAAATTTGAGAAGTGGTTACGAGCTGCTACGTTCAGCATTAATTCAATCCTAGTGCTTAATTCATTTCTTTCTCTTTTGTAGCCAATTGAAAAAAAGGAAGTTATTTCAATTAAGGTTTTACCCTTTTGAGAGAAAAGGGAATAATTTAAATACACGGAGTACGGTATTTCTAAAACCAGGGCGAGTAGCCTAATAAAATAATTCTGACCATATGAATGAATCCACATTTCATGTTCATTGCCAGGTGCACTCAACTGGAGCTGAAATAGCTTTAGAGATCAACGTTCATTCAAGTGATTAGAGGGAAATGGTTATAAAAGTACTGTTTTAGCAAAATAAAATTTCAAGCACGTAATTACAAATATATGCCTTAATAACAGCAGACATTTTTAAGATCGCATGAATTTAAGAACAAGGCAAATTGAAAGTTTGTAGTTAGCCCTACAGGTCAATATCAAACTTTGAACTGAAAATCAAAGTAGAGAGAGAACTAGGTAGGGAAGTATTGAATAACGTGGAGCTTAAAGAGAAGAAAATATATTTCGTAAATCAACTTGCTGTTTAACAACTTTCTTAAAATATTTCATGTTGTACTCTCCCACTCCCATCCAGTACTATTTAAATCTTTGCTCACCAATTAGTTTGTAGGAGGTTGGTTCATTAGGAGAAAAATAGTTAATTGCATATTATCTGTGATTCATCAGGGCAAGCATGTTTCATTAATGAAATAGGATACCTTGCATATGGCCAGCACAAAAGGTACTCAAAATTCACAGAAAGTAATAAATATTTATTGGATAGGACTGTCAAAAGCACAGACTTCTCCCACTACGCTAAATTTACAATGTCAGGAACTTTAGCTGAATTTCTAAGAGTTCAGTTTTCCGGAGGAAATGATACTGAGGCACAGAGTTAATGCTTAGAATTAGAAAGGAGAAATCTATGGCCATCTGCTGTTACTGTCTCCAGCATTTCTAGGGAACATAATGGCTGACTTACTGGTTTCCAGGTAAATTCCTGAAGATGGTTCACTTTGCAGCTCTTTGATCTCGTCAACTACAGAGCGAAATGGGAAGGAGAGACGAAGAGTGGTTCTTTTTGGTGAGCAGTGTTCTGTTGTTCATGACCTTGCTCCATGTGTTTTGAATACTTTTTCCAGGAACAGTGATGGATTTGCACATGTGTATCCACACTCCATCAACTGTCTTCCCTATTGCTAATAGGGATTTATGAGTTAGCTTTTCTAAGTGTTAGGAAGGCATCTATGGCCACACCTTAGAATGGAGCCCTGAAGCAATCCAAACCTCTTTAGGGATACTTAGCCTTGTTAGTACCTCACTATAATCTATCCCCTGTACGTTCTCTTCCTTCACGCAAAAAATTAGTGAAAGATGTTCATTCTTCTAATGATGAATATAATTTACTATTTGCCACTAAATCATGAAAATGAAGTGGTTTGATACTTAATGAAATGACATAGTCTTAATGGCTCTGTCTTTTCAGTGTTCCCCAAAAGCAGAAAGACAAGGGAGGCATCAAACAACATTTTGTTATGCTCACTTATTTTGCAGGACAGGAATTCAGACAGGACACAGCAGCGATAGCTTGTTTCTGCTTCACCATGTCTGAGGCCTCACAAAGGGCAGATTTGAATAACTGGGCATGAGTCAAACTACTAGAGGCTACAATTATCTGGAGGCTTCTTCACTCATATATCTGGCACCTGGGCTGAGATGGCTTAAAGGCTTGGCTCAGATGGTTCTGTCGACCAGAGCTCTCACACGTGGACTTTCCATGTGACTTGAGCCTACTCAGCACGGTGGCCCACTGGGTAGTTGGATAATTGGACTTTTGACATGGTGGCTCTGGGCTTTTGAATGTGCATTCTAGCGAAAAAGATGGAAGTCATATGGCCTTTTGTGACCTAGTCTTGGAAATCACATAGTGTCACCTCTCCTATATTCTTTTGGTCAACCCTGACACGAGACACCCAGATTCAAGAGGAGAACAGACCACATCTCTCAATGAGGGGAGTGTGGAAGATTCTGGTCATGCTTTAGAACTGCCCCAGGAGGAACGGCTTTCCTCTGAAACAGCCTTATTCAAGAATCATGGAGAAGGCTCAGATTGGTTATTCCTGTTTCCTCAGGGACACTATTTCCACGTGCATGCAGTTCTTTTAACTCATCGTGTGGTACACACTTCACCTACAAGAGAGAAGAAGGTGAAGAACCAAATTTTGCTGAGTGCAGACTGATTACATGTCGCATTTACCCTCGCTAAACTCACGTCAGCATTGGCTCTGACTTTTCTATTCTAAACCCTCTTAGCATCCTTTGGGAGTGTTTCTTTACAGATTCACTCAGATTTTGTAGAAGGTTTGATTTGGTTGGCTCAGTTTTCCCAAATACTGTCTCTCCAACCTGCTAAATGGATCTGACCACTATTCCTGAGGAAAGTCAGAAATTCTCTCTCAGAGTTGTTGCCCTTTCTTCAGAGCAGAGTAAATTCGGATCCAGAAAGTGGAAAAGAACTCAAACTTCTGTTTCTGTGATAAATATTGATTAACATTAGAATAACAGATTTATGAATACCTAAAGTGTTAAATGTTTTATGAAAAGGTGTGGGATCTTCCCAGGATAGAGTCTCTGTCCTTCAATGAATTGATCATCTCCTGCGAAACATACACAAGCAGATGCACCCTCTCAAAGATGTACAACTGCTGCAGGGTGCAACTCCACGTGGCGTGTAAATACATAACTAGGCACAGGCGTTCTTACTGGGCAGCTGAGCTAGAATGCGAGAATGATTGGAGCCAGGTGATGTTAACAAGGAATGCTCAGTGGTGGAGATGAATCTTGAGGGGAGGAATCTGATTCCGCGGTCATGAGGTAGAGAAGGTGTAGTAGGAAGAAAATCCAGAGGTCTCTCTGGATTTAAGAAAGGTTGAGATATTTTGAGTTCCACTTTCAGAGATGTGGGCTTTTTGACCAAATTGAAATTTTGACTCTGATTCTAACGGCTTGTAACTATTTCCTACCTAATATATTCCCTTCCACTAACCCTCCCTTCCAGCTACCAAGTCGTAGATTTCATCACAGCAAGTTCCATGCTTCACTGGCCTTGGTGATTTCTGCAGAGTCTAGAACATTACGTGAATTCAGGATGTGCCAGTTACAGTTTAATGAAATTGGATTACGTTGAGCAGATCTAGCTCTTGACGTTTCTTGACCAGCCCACACCTTGTTAGTTTCTGTTTCCCCAGAACTGCCCTGGGGATATTTTTATATCTCCTTTATAATCTGAAGGCTTTGCATAAAACAACGCTCTTCCTTTGGATGTCTATGCAGCTATTTTTATTGAGCAGTCATATAATGCTGGTTTATGCTCTATTATCTTTAGGGCATATCAGTCCTTGTTGAATGAGCAGAGGGCCTAAGCCAAAACTTTTGGAAAATGTACAAAAATAGAAAGTCTCAATGGACATTATTTTTCCCCCTAAAATGAAGAATCTGAAAATCATATATATATATATATATATATATATTTGCTTTATATTTGTAAGAAATTGTAAGAAAGAATCATCCAGATTTTATAATTATTTCTCCCTCTCCTCACTTACTACGTTTTTGTTTTTAGCATTTTCTTTTCTCATTTTCTGTGGAAACAGTTCTGGGTTTCAAGGCTTGCTGCTCCTCCTTGTGTGTGTGCCTTCACTACATTTCTAACCCAAGGGCTTCTGTCATTTTTGTGAAAGCAAAGCTAATGAAAACTCACACGTCACAATGGTTCATGGGCAGGACCCACAGAAGCCCCACTGGTGGCCAAGGCTAGTCCAAGACTGTTTTTGCCAAGACATTGCTGCTGCTACCAATTCCCTGTTGGCTCCTTGGAGAAAAGCCCAGAGAGGGCAGGTTAGTTTGGGCCCTGGCAGGGTTATCAGAAAAGCCCCAACACCTAAGACTCTAATTCTGACGCTCACAATCCTCACAATAGAGTCAAAACAAAACAGAAAGTGATCCTGTTCTCATAATCTTAGCTCTGCCCAGGTCACCATCTTGCCTGGCTGGTTTTGTTGATGGCAGCATAATGTGACGCAGAAGCAAAGGCAGAACCGCCTCCAGGACCAGGGAGTGGTAGATTATATAACCAACCTGGGGTAGTGTCAGGTTTATCAGAGGCTGATAACTAACAACTAGCAATTACTTGTCTTTGCCAAAAACGTCCAGAGAGATCTTGTTTTTCTTTACAAGTCAGAGTAAAATGGTTTGAAATTCTACACAGTCAAACGAGCACATAGTTTATTAAGATTTATTTTCCATGCAAAACCTATAATTCATTTAAAAGTACATTCCTTAATAATCTCTTTTTCAGCTCTGCATCTATTCTTTGTCAAGGCTGGTGGATGGGTCTTAGGTGTAATAAGACCCTTAGAATGCTGGGAATGGTCAGGTAGATAAAAGATGCACAAATTGGTGAATTATCAAGCAGAATTCCAATTGTAGGTAATATAACAGTACATACAGGCAAAAGAAGATGAAGTGCCAAATATATAAACAGCAAAAGTAAAAATTACTTTTTAATAAGCAATCTCTTTTATTTGACATACAAAGAGACATCAACTCAGCAATCAACACAGGATTGAAGTGTTTTGTTCTATGACTACCTCTGGAAAGGATCTGGGTTTCAATTTATGTCTAAAAGGGACATAAACTGTCCCTTTTAGTCATTAAAAATAATTCCCATTCTTTACCTCACCTCAGCCCACTTATCAGTATCATGGCTTAAGAATGTTAGAGACAAAGCTCAAGTAGGAGACAGTGGAAAGAGTGGCCCATTAAGGGAATTTGCCCAGATCTAGTCCTGAAGGGCCAGGAAGATCCTGCATTTTCCCAGATTTTTCACTAACTCAAAGGACTCCAGGAGGTCTAATTTAGATCTAGGCTCAAGTGAAAATCTAAAATGACCTGGGATTTGAAGCCTGAGTATGTGTCCTCAGTCCTCATTCCTATAATCCTTCTTCACGGCAGTGGGCTAGAACCAACCCTATTTTTTTGAAAACACACAGGTAAGGAATGATTGAGTTATAAATTATGGGAATTATTTTGACCGTAAATAAACCCTTATATTAATTATTATTACTAAAAATAATATATTATATGGGTAGAGAGGCTCATCGTTATTTAAGACATTGCCACTTCTATCATCTTAATTGATCAAACCAAGCATCTTTGCAAAATCAATAAACAAAACAGTATCCCCATTTCATAGAGCAATTCATGGAGGCTCTAAAAGGATAAATCATTTACACAAGACAAATTGGAAGGTGACTAGCCCAACGTACTTCCCATTAAAGGGCCCTTCAGATAAGAAGTCTGTTTAATTCTACTTAACCAGCATTCCAAACTTATTTGACAACATTCTTTTCCCTGAATGGTAGACATTATGTGAAAACTTGGAAAGTTGGTGCTGAAATAGTGTCAGTTGCTCCATCTACTGTCTTTCAACCCAGATTTTTTACACTCTACCAAAACATCTCTCCAATTCATGAATACCTTTTACTTTTTTCTTATTATCCATGTCATAATAACTGGGGAATATGAGTCTAGGGGTAATAACGTAGGAGAAAGCCAGCTAGGGATAGGTATTTGTGACTAACCCGCATCACTGACTACCTGCCTTTCAGGGTAAGACAAGTAGCAGCAAGGAGCTCATGAAAAGTGATCTATATTGACACCAAAAATCTACTGACTGAGGATCTCTTCTCTTCTACCATGATCAGCCCAAGTGGTCAACTGAGTGAGGGTCACCTTGCTTCAAAGGGACCAGCTTTTGAGTGCTGGGTGTTAGTGTAATAGGATAAATGACATTTGCCCTGTGACTACCACTTCATATAATTCCCTCTCATAGGCTTTTCAGAAGCTCGAGGGAATCTTTTGATAATGATTTAATTTTTCTCCTGAGCTTGTTAACTCTGCTTATTAGTGGCATAGGGATGGGGGTGGGGGTGGGGTGTGGTGCTTTAATCTTGCTAATTAGCAGCATTTCTGTCTCTTCCTGTTTAGATAATTTCTTTTGGATGACTCAGTCTCTTTAGGGTAAATGTTCAGCCTTTCAGATTTCTCAACCGTTTCCCTGCTCTTCCCCAAGATGGTGTCATGTGTCTCGGAGTGGGGGCTGGGGGAGCTCATGTAATCCTGTGGCAGCGGGCAAGTGGGACCTCTATGAATGCAGGTCCTTGTTCTGTGCACTGTTTCAGACTCTGTGGTGAGGAAGTTAGTCTGTTCTGGCCCAGTGGGGTCTGCTGACATGTGGTTGGCTCCATGTGGCCTCTAGAGAGGTCATGCTGGTATCTACACGTGACATTTGTGGGCCCAGCCATTTGCCTGCAGTCTGAAGTCTCTGTGCTCTGCTGCCCTTGCTTCCAACTCAGACTTCCGCCAGCCTTCCCAACACTTCTGTGTGCTCTCTGGAGATTACAGGATCCAGGCATGTTTCACACTGAAAAGTGCTATTTCAGGCTATCAAAGGACATCTCTCCTGGTACTACACTGTCATGCTGGTGGCATGCTGGATGTGACACAGAGACAAATGTAGAGCTTCTCCATCCCTCAAATTATACCAGAGAAAGTGAGTCACTGACTTGAGAGTTCTTGGAGTTGTCAGGGGGCGGGAGGGATTAGATGCTTAAGAATCTGGTTCTATCCTTATTGTCTACCACTTCTTTATTTCTTTTTACACTCCATCATGCTCAAAAAGTGGCTCTCCATTGCATCTCCTTTCTGATTTAAATACTTCTTAGGCCACATCTGTTTCAATAAGCCTCATGGCTTGTCCTTCATGGGAGGCAGAGATGTTCTCTCTATACCAGGGGGAAAAAAACAACTCTAAAATATGAAGTCACCAGGCTTAGTTGTTCGTATAAGGAATTAAGGAAAAACCAGGAGATAAGGATTACCTGGGAGGAAAATACACTGACTTAATATCTTGGCTGTTCCCGTTATACCTGCCGATAGAATTGTGCTAATGAAGATGTAGGGTGCCTCCCCACCATTATCAGATCACTTGAAGATTTAAGTAAATCCCACTGAATTTTATGCCTTATGTGGGTGGATTAATCTGCTTTATCCATAGGAGCTAAAGTGGTATGATCCTAGTAGACTGCTATTCATAATGTGCTTTTAATGGACACAGAGGAATGTTTTTATTCTCCAGGTGAAAGGATTTTTTCTCCTTCTCTGTTCCTCTAGTAATTTGTATTTTGTTCTATTAGCATATATTACATCATATTGTAATTAGTTGTTTCCACATCTTCTTTCCTCTCTCTCACCATCTCTCCACATGTATATTAAGCATGTATGACCATAAGAGGCAGAATCTTGTGATTTTATGTCTGTATCTTTCACATATATATTCCAAGTCCTGTGTGTGGGCCCAGTAGCTGCTCAATCCATGAATGAGCAAAGTGACTTGCTAAGTAACCTTTCAGCAAATAGGCAGCAGAGAAGAAAAATCTGCTTTCACCATCAATGTCAGGTCTCTGGTGGAGGCATGGTGACTCAGCAGTGACACCAACTCATGAGAAGTGAATCAAATATGGCAATATGGGAGGATTGTGTGAATATGAAATATCCAACCAATTGTGAATATTGAATTGCACTCTGGAGTAATACTTTTTATGACGAAATAACATAATTGGAACAAGCAGAGGGTATTCTTTCTAACAGTTTTTTGAGTTTTTGAAACAGAGCATTTACATTACTTTAAACTCCTAAAATTGCAACCGAACGGTCATCCCATCTGTGCAAGTAAATGCACAAAAATGCATGACATTATTTGCTGTGAATTAAACTATTTTATATTTTTTACCAGGAGTTAACTAAGTTTCAGTTATGAGAAACTGAAATTTAGATTTTTACTGAATTTAAATAGCATGGCAAAAATGACTCAAAGTGGTAGGACAATTTCTAGACAGTTCCGGTGTAGACTTTATTTATTTATTTTTATTATTTATTTTTTCGAGGAAGATTAGCCCTGAGCTAACTGCTGGCAATCCTCCTCTTTTTGCTGAGGAAGACTGGCCCTGAGCTAACATCCATGCCCATCTTCCTCTACTCTATATGTGGGAAGCCTACCACAGCATGGCTTGACAAGCGGTGCCATGTCCGCACCTGGGATCTGAACCGGCGAACCCTGGGCTGCCGAGAAGCGGACGTATGAACTTAACCATTGTGCCACCGGGCCAGTCCACCAGTGTAGACTTTAAAACATGCAGCCTTTAGCACACTGAGAGTAGAGATGAGCCTGTGGAAAGAAACAGTTTGCTCTCAAATACTCCAATCCATAGTGTGCTCAGGGCTCACCCCTGAGTCTTAGAGGACTGGAAGCAGACTGTGTACTTGGGAGTATTTAAATTCTACCAGTGGCTGGTGTCAACAAGATCACCAGAGAGGTTTTGAGGGACTAGGTTTTGGGGCCATCGAACATACGAAGAGATAGTTAGATATTAGGGATGAGTCAGAAGGCAGTTTTGGGGTTGTGCTGTGACATAAGGGAATTTCACTGATTCCTTCAACACATAGTTGTTGAATAGCTGCAAAGTACAAGATGCTGTGCTGTGTCCTGGGGAGGGTCTAGCTGTGCTGTCTGATGTGTAGCTACTAGTCATCTGTGACTATTTAAATTTAAATTTTAATGAATGGAAATAAAGTTAAAGTTCAGTTCCTCAGTTGCACTGGCCACGTTTCATGAGCTCAATAGCCACAGGCGGCTAGTAGCTACCACATTGGACAGTGTGGATAAAAAACATCTACCTCATCGCAGAGAGGTCTATGGGAGAGTGAGGGCAGAACAGTCAAAGACGTGGTCCCGTGCTCTTCGCGTCGATAGTCTGTTGGAGGAGATTATGTGAACAAATAGCTTCAGCACCAAACAGAGTGTCAAACGAGCCATTTGGGAGATAAAGACAAGACAACTGAATGAGTTCAGAGGAGGGAAGACTGAATCATTGAGTGGTCAGAAGAGTTGCAGAAAAAGTAGAATTTGAAGTCAGAACTGAAGAAAAAGTATGAGTTGGACAGTCAAAGATAAATTATAACATTCTCTACATAAAGGAAGACAGACATTCAAGGGCAGAAAAGAATGCCAAGTAGTCTGGGTAAAGAGATCACGAGAGACATGGGCACCTGAAGCCATTGGGGTTGTGGCTTCAAAAGGCCTTGAAGGCTAAGAGTTTGGACTTTTTTCTGAAAAGATGGAGAAACTACCAGAATTTTTGAGTAGGAAATGTGATTCAAGCATTATTTCAGGAAGATATTTCTGGCAGCAGTGAGCAGACTGGATTGGTTGGAGAGAGAACAAGTTGATAAGCCATCTTAAAACGTGTTGAGAATAGGCCACGTGTGCAGCTGCAAGGACCTGAACTTGAACATCAGTAACTTACCCTGGACCCAATCTATAGTGAAGCTTGATTAAAATAAGTTTATTTTGTAACAGTGTTATTAGAAATCCAGTTCTCTACATTTCCCTAAATGATTAATTTCTGTACATCTCTCTTTCATTATCTCCACTGTCAGAAGCATACAGATTGCTTATAACTCATAACAGAGCAACAGGTGGGACCAAGGACAAGAAGGTAAAATCAGTGGGAAAAATTGAGGGAATGGAAATAATTCAACCTGAAAAGAGAAATAGAATCCAACAGTTTTAGAGTAGAAGTGACTTGAGAGATCTAGAGTGCTGAAATCTTCATCTTAATAACATCCACCCCTAGTGCCAGCTCCGCTTACACAGTGGTGCCGTGGAGCCGGCTAGTATTGACTGCGTGCACCCCTTCTCAATTTTGCTTTCAGTGAAGTCTCATGGTGGGGATATTTATGCCATGGAAATTGTCAAATGTTATAAATCAGGGCTACTTCCATCCCCAGTTGTACCTGCAGAGCTGTGTCACCACTGTGCCCACAGGAACCACACAGACAAGCTTGATCTCTTCTTTTTAAAAGGCCAGACTTGAAACTAAAGACATTATTGTGCCTGAGAAGTCATACCAAAGGCAGGGAGACTAGTTCTTGCAACCTAGAGTTTATAATTCTGGCATACATATGGCTCTGCAGTGTTTTGTAATGTCACATACATCTTAAGCTACATATACAAATGCTTCCAATGTACTAAGTGTCTTAGATTTATTTTTCCTTTCTTGCTTTGCCATGGAGCTGTTCAGGAGTCACTCGAGAGAGAGGAGACTTCCTCTTCCTGATTTCCTTGTACAAATTTTATGTAGCTTGACCTTTGATTTATGGACAGGAAAGCTGTCTGTGGAGAGACACTCTTACTAATCACTCTTACTAATTGGTGTGTATAGCTCGTCTCCCTTTAAGTTTAAGACTTTATTTTTCCTTTTTCTCCTGAAAGCACACCCCCTCCGGTACATAGTTGTGTAATTTTAGTTGTGGGTCCTTCTGAAAGTTGTGGCATGTGGGATGCCGCCTCAGCATGGCTTGATGAGCAGTGCCATGTCTGCGCCCAGGATCCAAATCGGCGAAACCCTGGGCCACTGAAGCGGAGTGTGCAAACTTAACCACTGGGCCACGGGGCTGGCCCCCCGTTTAAGTTTAGAGAATGAAAGTTTTTTCTGTTTTAAGGGGCTTAGACCCCTCCGTAGCTGTGTGCCTTTACCCACTGCAGTGGGCGATGCCTGCTATGGCCGCTGCTTTGTTCTAACCACCAGCTCCACTGGTTGAGTGCATACTGTGTACCTGGTATCAATCTAAGCACTTTCCATGCACTATCTCATTTAATCCTCACCACCTTCCTTTTAGTTAGAAACTGTTATGGCCATTTGCCAGATGAAGAAATAAGATCAGAGAGGTTAAGAAATTTGCCTAAAGTCACATAAGTGGTTGAATTGGGATGCCAATTCAAATCTCTCAGACACTGAAATGCTAACCTTTCACCACTAAGCTATGGTGCATGGAGGAAAACTCTTTCTTGGCAGTGATAAGGGCTACCAGGGGCCCTGGGGAGTGAAGAATGACAGCCCTGAGGGCTGTGGAAACCAGGAATGAAGTTTCTTTACTGTGTGCCCAGCACAGTGTGCTATTATTACCTTTACGGGCTTGTGGGGAGAATCAAGTCTAAGGTGCACTGGGACACACGAGGGGCACCGTGTTCCAGAGATCTTACTTCCTCTGGAATCTCACAGGTAATGAGTGGATTCGGTGGTCCTAATAAGACACAGTGAGAATCCCCAGACTGAGTCAGGGTCCCCAGATTGAGAAAATCATGAGCAAATTTTTCCAAGTCTTTCCTCATTCCACAGCTCTAATATTTTAAAAACAACAGTAACAAACTATCCAGGCATTTCTGAACTTTGTAAGTAGGAAATTAACTATTTCTGAGATGCAATGTACACTTACAGCTATGAAAAATATGTGCTTTGTGAATACCCGGAATACTACAGAATGGGTAAATGACTCTAGGGTCAAAAATCCACAAAACATGCTTGCAAAAGAACCCAATTATAATAGCAAATAAGGTTTGCGGAATTGATGCCATTTTGTGAATTGGGTGTGTAGCGTGGCAAAGCCATCTGCTTTTATAATGTCATGTTTGTGTATATTCACACTTATGCACGGACATACATCTATTGTAGGAATTCAGTAAAATACCCGGAGGGTATGGAAATTCCTGCCTAGACTTGGGGTTTAGACGTGCTTCCTTCATTCTCAACACCCGTGCACGCGAGAAACTGCAGCTCGAGGACGGACTTGGCAGGCCCAGCGTGTTCACTGTTTTTGTAAACGCTCTTCCTTTCTCTTCAGTGGTACCTATTTGGGGGGCACTAAGCAGCCTCACACTCGCCGCTCTGGCTTCCCAAGGGTATTGAAGACTTCTTGGGAGCGCATAATTTAAGCTGCGCTGAAAAACAGCAGAGACTCTAATGGTGCCCTGAGAATACAAGTTCTCTGAAACCCAGGATCACATTAATATGCAGTATTTCATTGACAACCCCCTCCTAAGTAGGTTTGAGAGGATAATGCCTTGTTTGAATAATAATATAGCACATTTTACTATTCAAAGTGCTTTCACAGAAATCATCCATCTCATTTTATTTTTGAAACAATGAGGGAGATAAGGCCAGGATTATTACCTCCAGGGAATCAGAAGCTCAGAAAGGTCAAGTGATTTACTCAAAGTCACATTGCAAGTTCTCAGCAAAGCTGAGATTAGAAGCTGTGATTCTCCATTCCCAGCTCAGCTGGGTCTTTTTAAAACAATGTTAGTGCCCACGTGTTCATGGGTAGAATACTGAAATTCTCAGGCATGGCCTCTTGCCTCTGCGTGTTCCTTTTTATAGCTTGCTTTTAGCATCATTTAGATTTTGTGGCCTTATAAGAGGGCTGGGAATTTTGAATAAAAGTTAATAATTTAACCTTTTCTCTTAGTAGATGACTTTAAAATCTGACCTGAAAGAGTATCAATTTCTTAAACTAAATTCACAAAATAGGATAAAAGTTGCATATGATGACATCGATTCCTGATATTTGTTTTTCATCTTGTATTTAATCATAGGCAGGGTTGTGAGTTTTATAGGAGACAATTAATGGGAAAGCACTTGGTAATCTCTGAAGTATTGCAATAGGGAGAGCTGACATAGGTACTACTAGTGTCAGAAATTATTTAATTAATTTAATTTGTAATGTAACAGTTTCAGCTTGTTAGAAATGGCATTTTGACTTGTTCACATAGTTTCCATGCTTAGTCCCTTTTCATTAATCCCATTCAAACATTCCTTTAAATACATGTATGTTTTACATAATGCATAAATGTGATGATATGTGTATAGCTATATATATCCCAGAGTTTTCTAGTGTATTAATATTTTCTTATACTTTTTTATTTGTAATCCTTTCTCAATCTTCTCGTACTCTTCATGTCCCTCAGTCACCTATAATAATATATTCATTCATCTTTATTTATCTTACCATAGTCAGGTAATTGCAAACAAATATATACACAGATATATATATAGACATATACTTGTGCAATGCATAGTAGGGATTATTTTTAATATTTTTAAATAAATACAAGATTATATAATCAAACTTTTCTGCAACTTCCTTGCTCACTTACTAATACTGCATGAAAATATTTCTAGCATATCAAATGGTCTAGTTCTATTTTCTTATCTCTAGTGGCTTTATAATATTCCATGGTATACCACATGTAGGGGCTGGTCCTGGGGCCTAGTGGTTAAGTTTGGTGCGCTCTGCTTCGGCAGACTGGGTTGGTAGGTTTGGATCCTGGGTGCAGACCTAAACCTCTTACCAGCCATGCTGTGGCGGGGAGACGCACATATAAAATAGAGGAAGATTGGAATAGATGTTAGCTCAGGGCTAAGCTTTCGCATTAAAAAATATATATACCACGTGTATTCAACCATTTATTTATCAGCAGGCTTTCATTGGTTCCACTCAGTTTTCTTTGTGCCACTTGAAACAATCCTACACAAGATATATTCAAACAATGCTACATGAAATACTCTTACATAGTATTTTTTTATTTCTATAGGATGACTAGAGTAGGAATTTGTCATCAAAGAGTATTTTTAATTAAATAGATTTTGCCACATTGCTTTCTAAACGAGACTGCCGCAATCCCTGTTTCCAACATTATATGGGTTCGTTCACATTTTCTGTTACTCACATCAAGTTATTTCCTTTTATCCAAATGTATAACGTGTTCTTATTTCTAATTTTTGCTGGTTTGAGGGGAAATTGATAAAGTGACATACTATTGTTCCTTTAAATTCCCCATCCCCAACTGCTGGTGAAATTGAACATCTTTTCATACAATTGTTAGTCATTTGAATTTGCTCTACTGTGAACTGCGAGCAAGTATCTCAGGACTAAACTCTATAGTTCTTTTTCTTTTCTTTGTTTATTTGTGATATCTATCTAGCTATTGTAATGTGCATTATATATTAACCCTTTATTATTTGATTTACAAAATATTTTTTCTTGTTCTAAGTTGGTCCTTAGACTTTGTTTATATCTTTTGCCAATTTAGTTTTTCTAAGGTACATGTCTATCTTTTCTTATGCAACTTCTTGGTTTCCTGTGCTAGTTAAAATTGCACATGAGGTCTTCTAGATGTTCTTCAAATATTTTTCATCAATGTATTATTTGCTCTTGTCTTTAGTCTATCTGAATTAAATGCTGCAAGTTTGGGACCCATGTTGATTTTCTTTCTCTGTGTCATTGCCAGTGATTAAATAGTCCATCCTTTTCCCAATGAATTAAACTATTTAAACTTTTGTCTTTATTAAATTCTCACACACTCTTGGATTCTCTCATTTAATTCTCTGCTGTGTATTTTTTTTTAATTTCTTAAAACTGATGGAAAAATGTATCAATTAATTCGTAGTCTGGTACCAAAATTTACTTGATGGCAACTCCTGGAATTTCTGATATAGATTACAATAAATAGTAAAATATCTCAAAGAATTATTCTCAAAATCCAAAAGTCATAAATTAAAGGCATTTTGTGGCAATTCTCTGAAATTTCAGAGGAAAAGGAAGGTGTTACAACACAAGAATATAAAGTATAGGATTCACATCGCAAACAGCTCAAGGGAAGGAAGCCTGAGGGAGCTAAGTTACTGGCCATGTGTTTCATGAACGTGAGCATCGTGGCAGTGATCAGGTTAATGTCAGCGAGATAGAAGGATGAAAGTATGCAATAGTGCTGGACACAGTTTGCCTGGAATTGTTCCATCTGTTCTTGAGTCTGGAGCATGTCAGTCTTCAGGATTGTTTTAGCCCTATTATGCAACAGGTAGATGTCAGCTCTGAGATTGATGCCATAGTAACCCTAGATTTACAATTATAATCGAGTCAAAATATATCTTTGTCAGCAAAGTATTTGACAAAGTCTTGGGATATCCTTGTATATATTAAAGAAAGGCAGGCTGGATGAGAATGTAACTGCAGGTTAAAAGCCTGCATTCCAACACTGTTGATTAGTTAGATGAAATCCTTTTTGGACCAGTGAATTCTTCCCTTGGCTATGGATGTAAAATTTTTACCAAAGTCTTGGGTGATAATATTGAGGGTGGGGTTATCACATTCCCAGACAACACAGAGCACTGAGGAATAATTCCACGACAGATGGAAAAATCAAGAGTCAACATCACCTCAACAGGTTATAACCAAATAGTGATGCTTACCCAGGATATTAGTAAAGTTTCTCCTATTGATTTAAAAAAAAAATCATATACGTAAACACTGCATTTGAGCAAGGTTGCTATGACCCAGAATAAATATAATATTATAAGACATTTATGCTATATATATATACACATTTGTTTTTTGCTGAGGAAGATAGCCCTGAGCTAACATCTGTGCCAATCTTCCTCCACTTTATGTATGGGTCACCACCACAGCATGGCTGATGAGTGTTGCAGGTCCACGTGTGGAATCTGAACCTGTGAATGCAGGCCACCAAAGCAGATCAGGCCAAACTTAATCACTATGCCATGGGGCCAGCCCCAAGACATTTATGCTTTTATGTCATCATTTTCAGCCACAAAGGAGCTATATATTCTGACCAGAAATACATAGGTAAATATGGAATTTCTCTACCTCACTTTGAAAATAAGATTCAACCTCAGTATTCTAGATTATATTTTTATAAATATTCTTGTTCCAAATCACTTGATGTCAGTTCAGTTCAGTAAATGTGTGACTCAGGCACTATGGAATATTCAAGGGAAAAGGATGTGAATAAGATATCATCTCTGACCTCAAGGAGCTTGGGTTTTATTGGGGAAGGCAGACCCAAAAACCGATGAGGTAAACATACTCACAGGAAGGGCACCTAGCTATCAGCTGTAAAAATTGTTAATGGATTTTCGTTCTCATTTGTACCACTTTTACCTGCAAGATGTCCCTTGCTCCCTTTTCGCTTTGCCATTTAGGAGTTAGGCAGTGAGTTGTCCTCACACTGCTGTGGGGTCATGAGTCCCACTTTCCCTGACTAACGGCTATAAAGCAGCAAGAGTTTCCTGACTAACAGCCGTTTTAAAGAACTATCAGGATCATTGAAACATAATATATTTACTTATAAAACTATCAGAAACTACAGGTTTGGTCTGTTTGACCCTCTAGCAATTGGCACAGATTTATAATAGAGCTAGGCTGCTCCAAATACTTTTATTATTATTATTATTCCTACAGGAAAGAATCAAAGCTGAACCAAATGAAGCCAAATGCTCATAGAAACATTGTTTTCCTGGTAGAAGCAAGAGCAAGAAGGAATTCATTTGCCTTAATCTTCTTTCTAAAGGCAAATTCTCATTCTCAATTCTCAACCAGTCTTACCAGGATTTGGAAATAACTTCCCTGCTGTTTAAGAAGTCCCACTTTCATTAATCTTCCTCAAACAGCAAAAGTATAACAAAACCTTTATTCTAGTATCTCTCCAGTTGATTTCTTCAGAATAGCAAGCCTGAGAGAATTCAGTGGTAAAGTGGTACAAAAGGGTTAGGAAAATATTTCATCCTTCATCCTCTTAGAATTTCTTAATGCATATTATCATGTTAAAGACGATCATGTTATTGCATTTAACCAAATGTGTTCCAAAATGATATGACTAAAGAGTTTTTTACATAAAACACCTGTCAACATCCCTGGAAATTTGGAAAATGCTACCTGAGATAATAGAATGTGGACATCTTGACAGAGTTTATCACTAAAGTGATAAAAAGTTTGCTTGTGGAATTAACTATTGATTTACAATCTTTCAGAAGTTTAACATTACTGCTATTGACTGCATCCATCTCACCAGAGAAAAAATTACATACAGGGAAAATGTCCTCAGAATTTGGAGTGGGAAGAGGAAATTGTGTGTGTGTGTGTGTGTGTGTGTGTGTGTGTGTCTTGGGGGAGGCGGAATTGGGTAAGAGAATGTGAGAAAATATTGTAAATGAGTTTTTCTTCAATTAGCTTCTAGGGACTTCACTGTTTCTAGAAATTAAGATAACATGTGATATCATTAAAATCAACTTGAAGTATTCCTTTGGCAGATAATGCCATGCAGTTACAAACTTTGCAGACTCATGAAATGTACAATATGTAGCTTTTAAATAGATGAACAACCACTTTAGAAGGATGTTAAACTTTAGATTCCTGTGCAGTGGTAAACACCGATATCCCAACTGGACAGATAAAGAGGCACAGAGAGGTTAAGAGGCTTGCCCAAGCCCGCAAAGGAACTAAGAGGCTGAATCTGGAACAAACTTTCTAGTCTCTATCCCCAGAAGAAAGCATGAAACCATGCTTCCTCTCGACGTGGAAACTTAGAATACTATTTGATATGGTCATCTTGCCTCTTTATTTTCAATGACCGTGTAAAGTCTGTCTTGATGATGTGGTCAAATCAGGCCTTTTCTTTTCTACCCTTCCCTGTGCTTGCCTCTCTGGCACTGAACCAGCAGGCCATATTTTCTCTGCTTGGTTTAGGAAGCTCCTTTTTGCAGGTTTCTGAATTGCTGGCCTCTTGGTGATGTTTGACGCAACAACCCTCTCTACCTGTAACCCACAGCACTGACCTCAGAGCTCAATGAACTTTTCATTTACATGCACAGTCAAATTAAATTTGCCCGGCCTTTGAAAACTTACATCTGTTGAGTGTCTAATTTGTATTGCCATTTGTTCCACAGATGTGTAACAAGACAAATACCTGTCCGGGCTTACACGGGATTCAGAAATGCTTACGTTAATCATGCTGGTGGAAAGAGGTTAAGGGCTATACAATAAATCAGTCTCAAATGGTTTCACTTGGAAAGGCCTGGGAGAACAGGGTTATTTTTATCCTAGGATGCTTTTAATTTGAATCAAAAATGCTTTACCACATGTTCTGTCACAAGTTCAAAAGGATTGGTAACAAACATTTAATCTTTTTCTTTTCGGATTGGTGCTAAGCCCTCATCAAAAAGCGTATGCAGTCAAGCAGCTTATCTCCACTGAGCTGCCTCCCTTAATGTGTTCCTAATTATAATCGTATATATGGCTCACTGTGGCCTATTGAACAATATGGCAGTAATTTCTTTACGGGCCTCCCTGCTCTTTGAACTGGGAGTACAGAGGGCTAGAACAGAACCAGATCAATGGGATTTGAGTGCTGGCAAATCAAGCCAGATGCGATCTTTAGAGAATGAATCTCCAGCTGTTTCCCAGAGAGGAACTTCAACAGACAGCTGGGGACCTTATCATTATCATCTGATGATGATCATCATCGTTCCCACAAAATACACCCACGGCTCTTTAGGAAATGTGCAACTATTCTCATCTCTTCCTAAATCACTACTCACGTAGCGTCTCCCAAATGCTTTGAAATAGAGTCTGTGTAACATAGATAAGCCCGTGACTGATGATGTGGGATGGAGACATAACGACATTGTATTGACACTGTATATTTGTCAGTGCTGCATGACATGTGGCTGAAAGCAATATCTAAAAGTCATTTTTAAAGTACCACATGCTCACAACATTTCCACGTGTTCGTAAGAGGGAGATAACATAATCCTCATTCTCCTGGTGGAAATGGCATGTTGTTGCTTTGCGCCTACATCTTCGTGTCCTTCACATCACTATCACTGGGACTTGTTTGAGAGGGAGTATCCAATAAATGTTTCTGGGAGGAATAAGTGCTTGCTTTATATTGAGCCTTGTGCTGTAGGGGAAGAAGGCAAGCTTAATAAATCCAATTGAAATTGCCATGGCCCTCAAAGAGGCTCCCAGTCTAAGAGAATCAATACACGAGTTTAACATGAGTATGATTTTGAACAATTTAAGAATAGCTCAAATGAAAAGAAAAGTCCGATAGTAGAGGGACCCACAGGGTTTCCCACATGCAACTTTTAGAGTTGACTGGTCTTTGTGAAATGATTTACGCCTCCCTCAAAAGCCTACCTCATAAAAATCCTTCACCTCTAGCCTGCTCTGGTGCTCCCAGTTCCTGCTCCTGGTCCCCTTTCTCAGGACTTTCTGTGAATATTTGCTTCCATTGGGTTACAGCCTTACATTTCCAGGGAGGAACTTCAGAAGAGGCAGGATCTATCAAATTAAACTCATTATAATCTGCTGTCACCTAACAGGAGGAGGAGGTTGCGGTGGGAGGTCAAGGTCAGGAGAATTATACTTAGGGACCCCCAAGATATCAAGTGAGGAACAAGACTAGGGATCTGTTTTTTGGAGCGGTGACCATAGAAGAGGAAATATGAAAGAAGGAGCAGAAGGGGGTGGACGTGGAGAGACAGCCTACAGGGTTTTGCTTAAAGCACTTTCTCGGTTTCATTTCAGTTTTTCTATGTTTTCTATCTTAGAAACTACATGAAGACAGAAATCACCAATGCTATTCTGCTTATCACTTAATCCTCATTACTTAGCACTTGAAAAAAGCAAACATAGATAAATATTGGTTTATTAACCTTTGTATCTTCAGTGTATCATAGTGGGTGCTCAATTAACATTCAAAGAATAACTATTTACAATTTTACTCTGACTATCCTTAACTGAAAAACTCTTCTAGACATTTTAACCTCTGATTCTCAAAAGAAATAAACCTTTTAGGACTAAAAGTACAATGAGTCCTTGCGCGTGGCTTTTGGCACTGAGGGGTAAACAGTGTTTTAAGTCTCTTGCAAGACCTAGAGCACGTAGGTGACAAATCATGAATGTTTAGCTTCATTTGCTTAGCTAAACTAAAAGTTTGAGGAAGTATACCGCTTTATGTGGGTATACAGGAAAATAATTTACTGTAACCTGCCATATACATTGCTACATAAATATTACCTGAATGTGATTATAATCACACAATACGTCTTGAAGCTATTTTTCTCGAGTCACACAGACGGTAAAAGTGAATTGTTTGGAGCTGTGGTCTCCAACATTTTTTGATTGAAAACTCTTACTAGTTAAAAAAATATTTATTAGTTCAAAAAATTTGTGAGCACGTATCCCCAATATATGTACATTTATTCATAAGTTGTCCATGTACTTCTATCGATATTTATATTGATTTAATTTCTTTTTTCCTTGCTTTAGATAAAAATACATTGAAATAGCAATGTAAATGGCATTTGCCCACATCATACTTGAGAACAGACCACAGCCCTAGAGAAGTGGCTGGATAGTCGTGGATCTCATCATTATCAAATTTGCTCTCCTCTTCAGGACATGAGCACAGAGTTAGAGAAGGCAGAAAGCTGCCCTTGGCCATGCATGGAGGCTGTCGGAGACCTGCCTGTGCAGGGGAAGGAGCTAAATCATCTATGCAATGAGAGAAGCATGGATTTTGAAGCCTCTACAATGTCTGTTTCTTCCTGGCCAACATTTTGGTAAATATAGTAAGTATATCTCTACAACAGAGTTGAGAGAACCAATGTCGTCTGAAGAATACGTGAAATCATCACAACCTTACGTACATCCGTGCTTTGTAAAAAATTAAAAGTGAAACTAATTTCCCCTATGAACCTATTGCAATCCTTCCCTGTTCCCAGGCCACAGTTTGGTAAGCAAATCTGAATTAAGACTTGGATGAATAGGATAAATTGTTCTTTCTGAGGGCCATGGGTAGATAGTGTGGTAGGGATGGGATAGATGGCTCAACTCTGGTATTTTGTTTCTGTGGATGGCTACAGAGATGATTGCTGTATATTCTTTCTTTCTTATTGAATATCTTTTTTTTTAGGTGGATAAAGAGAAATAGTAGACTTTATCCTGGAAATGTTTTAAGAAATGTCGAAAAGTTCTAGAATTGGGTTTACTAGAATAACTTAAATAATCACGTATATATAGAGAGAGATTGGACACACTTAAATTGCTCTGGAGAGACTTGTTGTAATAAGGCCCAACTTGATGGAGCAAGTTGTTAGAGAATTTGGTCTTCTTCCTTTTAAGTCCAACTTTGGAAGGATGAACATTGTGGTATTAAAAAAAATGTTTAAGTTCCTTTTAGCAGTTCATACCTGTTCTTATAGCTTATATAAATACTCTATTTTATGCCAGTTGGGTAGTCCCAGGTTCTGTAAAATCCTCCATTATGTTTTTCATGGAAAACAAATCAATTCTAATTCAAGTCAACAATTACACATTGATCGCCTAAAATGTGCCAAACATAATACAGAACATGCATTTTACAGGAAAATTGGACTGCACTAAGATATGCAGTAAATCATCTGCAATTTTATGAAATGGGAAGCCAGGCATGTTAGTGGAGTTTGTTTTTATAAACATGAAGTGTTTGGGCATGTTTGATTTTTCAGTTGGGCTGCTCAGCCAAGCTTAGTTAACACCTTGTAAAAAATAAGTTGCTTCTCATTTCCTTAATGGAAAGCAGTGAGAGTCACTGTTAAGATGCCCCTATCAGTTGGAGGAAGCCTTCTGCAGCGTTCCTTAAGCCTCTGAGGTTGGATCTAGGCTGCAAATCCATCTGGACACTTGAAACCAGAAAGTGCGTTTCTCCAGAGAATTCAAACTCTCTCCTCATCAATCTTAGACAAGCAAACTATCTAAAAGCAGATCTTTGTTTCAAATTGCTAAGTTGGAATAAAGGTTCTATTGATAGGCTTTTACATCTTAATAATGTCTTGAAATATGTAGCTGGATCCTCATTTTTACAATCCATGTGGCCTTCAGTACATACCATATTTCTACATCTGTGTGGGTATCACTTTTCTCAGTAATATAATGTTAACTTAAGAATGTGATAAAACAGGAAGCATGCTGGAACTTTTCCTTGTCCTGTGGCCTTAACAAGCCACAGCTGTATCAGCAGCTGGTCATTGAAGGAGCCTCGTCCTAGCCTCTCCCAGCATCCTTTTTCAACTAGATCAAAAGGGAATAGATGAGGCAGAAGGTTTTATCATCAAAGCCAATAGAAATCTGTGGGAACCGATATTTCCATTTAGATTGCTTTAGCCTCATCGGACTGAGAAGATTTTTCTCTAGTGGGAAGAGGTTGTCAAATCAGCCAATTTGAAAAGCTTTTTCTTCCTCACAAATTTATCCTCATTGAGTTTATCAAAGAAAGGGAATATGGTGTCAAAAAGTTTGTTTACCTCCCAATATCCTTTGCTAAGTTGTCGGCCTATTCAAACTTCTGCTATCTTATTTGCAGGTAAATCTAAGGAATAACTACCATGAGAGAACGAATATTATTGGCTTCTAGAAATAAATCAAATAAAAATTGTTTCATTTGAAGCTATTTGAAATAAACATTTATCTTAATTCTCTCAGATGACACTGTCTCAATGCAATTGTTTGCCCATCCCTATAGGCTAAGTTCTACCTATTATTCAATGGACTCACTGAGGCCATAGGGAAATGTTGAGGAATATTCTGTGTTCAGTTTTTTCAAGACTTTATTTTTTTTAGAGCAGTTTTAGATTCACAGCAAAACTGAAAGAAAGCTACAGAGATTTCCCATATACTCCTGGCCCCCACATACGCATAGCTTCCCCCATTATCATCTCTTTGCCCCTCTGAAATGATACATTTTATTACAATTGATGAACCTACATTGACACATCATCATCACCCAAAGTCCATAGTTTACATTAGGGTTCACTTTAGGTGTTGTACATTCTATGGATTTGGAGTTATTGGCGAGGATGTGGGGAAATTGGAACCCTTGGGAGCCACTGATGGGAATGTAACATGGTATACCTGCCGTGAAAAATAGTGTGGAGCTTCCTCAAAAAAGTTAAACATAGAATTGTTGTATGATCTAGCAATTCCACTTCTAGGTATATAACCCAAAGAATTGAAAGCAGGGACTCAAAGAGGTATTTGTACACCCGTGTTCATAGCAGCATTATTCACAATAGCCAAGGGCTGCAAGCAACCAAGTGTCCATCAACAGATGAATGGATACACAAAATGCAGTCTGTACCTTTTTGCAATGGGTTTGCTAGCAGAACAAAGGTGTTGTGAAGACCACCACTAAAGCTAAGCCAAAATGAGAAAGGAAAAGGCTCATATCAACAACGTTGTCATCAGACCTGTAGATTTCAGTGAGTCTACCACTTCTGGCCATCTGATCTACAAGTTGTTGTGAGATCAGTAAAAGAACCATTGAAAAATTCGAGAAGGAGGCTGCTGAGATGGGAAAAGGCTCTCTCAAGTATGCCTGGTTCTTGGATAAAGTGAAAGCTGAACATGAGTGTGGTATCACCATTGATATCTCCCTGTGGAAATTTGAGACCAGCAAGTATATGTGACTATCACTGATGCCTCAGGACACAGAGACTTTATAAAAAACGTGATTATAGGCACATCTCAGGCTGACTGAGCTGTCCTGATTGTTGCTGCTGGTGTTGGTGGATTTCAAACAGGGATCTCCAAGAATGGGCAGACTTGTGAGCATGCCTTTCTGGCTTACACACTGGGTGTGAAACAATTAAGTGTTGGTGTTAACAAAACGGATTCCACTGAGCTACCTTACAACTAGAAGAGATATGAGGAAATCATTGAGGAAGTCATCACCTACATTAAGAAAATTGGCTGCAACTCTGACACAATAGCATTTGTGCCAACTTCAAGTTGGAATGGTGACAACATACTGGAGGCAGGTGCTAGCATGTCTTGGTTCAAGGGATGGAAAGTCACCCATAAAGATGGCAATGCCAATGGAACCACACTGCTCGAAGCTCTGGATTTCATCCTGCCACCAACTTGTCCTGCCCCTCCAGGATGTCTACAAAATTGCTTGTATTGGTCCTGTGCCTGTAGGCCGAGTGGAGACTGGTGTTCTCAGATCCAGTGTGGTGGTCATCTTTGCTCCAGTCAATGTTACAGCTGAAGTAAAGACTGTTGAAATGCACCAGAAAGCTTTAGGTGAAACTCTTCCTGGGACATTGTGGTCTTCAATATCCAGAACATGTTGGTTAAAATGTTGGTTAAATGTGTTCATCATGGCAATATAGCTGGTGACAGCAAAAATAACTCACCAGTGGAAACAGCTGGCTTCACAGCTCAGTAATTATCCTGAACCATCCAGGCCAAATCAGTGCTGGATATGCACATGTGCTGGATTGTCATACAGCTCACATTGTTTACAAGCTGAAGGAGGGGACTGATGGTTGTTCTGGGAAAAACCCAGAAGATGGCCCTAAAGTCTTGAAGTCCGGTGATGCTGCCATTGTTGATATGGTTCCTGGCAAGCCCATGTGTGTTGAGTGCTTCTTTGACTATCCTCCTCTGGGACATTTTGCTGTTCATAACATGAGACAGATGGTTGCTGAGATTGTCATCAAAGCAGTGGACAAGAAGGCAGCTTAAGCTGGCAAAGTCATCAAGGCTTCCCAGAAATCTCAGAAGGCTAAATGAATATAATCCCCAATACCTGCCACCCTAGTCTTAATCACTGGTGGAAGAACGGTCCCAGAACTGTTTGTTTCAATTGGCCATGTATGTTTAGTAGTAAGAGACTGGTTAATGACAACAATGCATCCTAAAACCTCCAGAATGAAAGGAGAATGTTTTGTGGACCATTTGGTTTCTTTTGTGTGTGACAGTTTTAAATTATTAGTCTTTAAAATCAGGGCTTTTTATTTTTATTTTTTTGCTGAGGAAGATTCTCCCTGAGCTAACATCTGTTACTAGTCTTCCTCTTTTTGCTTGAGGAAGATTTGCCCTGAGCTAACATCTGTGCCAATCTCCCTCTATTTTGTATGTGGGTCTCCTCCGGAGCATGTCTGCCAACAAGTGGTGTAGGTCCGTACCCAGGAACCGAACCCGGGCTACTGAAGCAGAGTATGTAGAACTTAACCTCTAGGCCATGGGGCCAACTCCTAAAATCAGTGCCTTTTATTGGAAACAACTTGACCAAAAATCTGTCATAGAATTTTGAGACCCATTAAAACAAAGTTTAATGAGAAAAAAATACATGGTATCTACATGTAATGGAATATTATTCAGAATTAAAAAGGAAGGAAATTATGACACATGCTACAACATGGATGAGCCTTGAGGACATTATACTAAGTGAAATAAGCCAGTCACAAAAGGACAAATACTATGTGATTGCACTTATATGAGCTACCTAGAGTAGTCAAATTCACAGAGACAGAAATTAGAATGGTGGTTTCCAGGTGTTGGGGGGAGGGGATAATGAGAAGTTATTGTTTAATGGGTACAAAGTCTCATTTTTGCAAGATGAAAAGAGTTCTGTGAATGGATGGGAGAGATGGTTGCACAGCAATGTAAATGTACTAATGCCACTGAACTGTCCACAAAACAATGGTTAAGACAGTAAATCTTATGTTATGTGTATATTACCATACACATAAAAAGTAAAACAAAACACTTTAAAAGCAAAAAGTAATAAAACATCCAGTGCCCAGATCTGGGTTTTTAAATACCATTTTCCAATAAAAGGAACCAAAGTTCTTTTGAGAAATGGCTGTTTCTAGGGCTGGGCAGGGAAAGTCCAAGGTAAGCCTGGAGAATCTTGCCAAAAAGTAATGAAGTGCTCAAAGAAACAAAGGGAGCAAAACAAAACAGAACAATAACAACAAACAATGGAGCATGTCAAAGGGACACAGGAGCCAAGTGACAGGGTCAATTGGCCAAAGCTGGAATAATTTGAGCAATAAAATAAATAATGTAGTATTGGATTATAACCCAAAGTATAAAATAAACATCTATGAGTCCCTACTAATATAAACCAATGTTTCAGTAATCAACAAGTGAAGGAGATGGGACCAATCTTCCTTACAGAAGAATTCTAAATAATATATGGAAGGACTCTCTCCTCCAGGAGGTGGTTTAGTTCCTCTCCCCACCCGAGTGTAGGCTAGTCTTCATGACCGACTTAGTGAATAGAGTATGGAACGGGAAAAATTAGTAATTTTGTAGTGGGGAAACCTGGCAAACACTCCCTTAATCAAGGCTAACACCACCAGAGATAAGTGAGGTTGATAGCATGTACCCACTGATATGATATGATAAGAAGGGCACTTCTCTGTGACCTTCTTCCCCCAAACCCATAACCCAATCTAACCATGAGAGAAACATCAGACAACCTCCAACTGAGCGGCATTTTACAAAATACCTGACTAAGTCTCTTCAAAGTTGTCAAGGTCATCAAAAACAAGGAAAGACTGATATACTGTCACAGATTACAGGAAACTAAGGAGACATGAGGACTGAGTGCAATATGGTACCCTGGATGGGATCCTGGAGCAGAAAAAAGAATTAGAGGGAAAACTGGAGAAATATGAATTAAATCCGGAGTTTACTTAATAGTATGTACCAAAGTGAATTTTTTAGTTTTGACAAAATCTCCATGATTATGTAAGTTGTCAACTTAGGGGAAACTGGGTGATGGTTATAGAGGAATTCTCTGTACTAGGCATAGAACTTTTCTGTAAAACTGTATTTTAAAAAAAGGAATATAAATTACTTGCCAAAGCATGGTAAACTATATCTATTTCAAACCAATAGCCAATTAGATAGTTAAGGATATTGGAGACATTTTTTAAAAGTCAAAAAATCTCAGAAATAAACTAATAAATATTATATAATATTTATTAAACAATTATGACAGGGCCTATTACATAATAAGTGTTCAATAAGTGATAAACATTATCACAACATTATTTTGGAAGCACTTGAATGTGAAACAAGTAAACGTTATATTTTGGGTAAGGAAAGGAAGAAATATTATTTTTATTATTACACATTATCTCTATTATATATCTTTTGTACAACTCTTCCAACTATAAAGAATCCACTAAATAACTATTATTAGGGGAAACTAACTGTAATTATTGGGAAATTTTAGTGAGGTGACTTGGCACAAGATAAACACACACATACATTCAATAACTTTCCAGTGCACCAGCAATGACCATCTGCATAAATACACTTGAAAAAGAAGTCTTTAATAGCATCAAACAGCATAATCTATCTAGGAACAATTTAAGTGCTCAATAATATAGAAATTCAAGAAGTAATTTGTGTATATGATAGACTATTATGCAGGCATTTATAATTGTGTTTTCAGGAGAATTTGTGATAATGTCAGGTGTCTACCATAAAGTCAAGTAAAAATTCAAGATGCCAGATTTTATAGTAAGTAGGTTCACAACTGGAAGGAAATCATGCAAATAAAAAAGCCCTAAAATTGATCCACTTGATACTCAGATAAAAATGGTTGAAGAGCAAAACTTCTCAGGAGTCGGGGCTGAGGGAGTGAATCCCTTTTATAAACGAATTTGGTTCTTCCTATATTCAATGAGGGTTTTTGATGTGAGCCAGCACGAGTCAATCTGCCCATTCAGAGTTGTCAGCTTCTTTTCTTAATTTTGGTTGGTCCCATTAGAAAAATGGGAAGGTTCAGTTTGAGATGAACATTATATATATAAAAGGAGATATCAAGTAGATAATTGAGTGAGAAGTAGGGGCGAGATCAGGACTGGGGATATAAATTTGGAGCTCACCAATGGTGGTTAAAGCCACAGGCCTATATGAAATCAACTCTGAGTGTGAAGATAGAGAAGAAAAGTGAGCTGAGGACTGAGCACAGACCACTTCATCAATTTTCTCTTTGATGTGATTTTAATAACACAGTATAGAAATTAAAACACCCACTGCTTTTGCATATTTCAAGTGATTTTGCATGTTTAAAATGACAATATTTCAGACCTACACTGGCAAAAGTGTAGAACAATAATATGCACACAATGCTTGTAGAAGCATAAGTTGGTACAACCACTTTGGAAAATAACCTAGTATTACCTAATTAAGTCCAGGCTTTTGTTTTTCCTTTGTAATAGTATCAATTTGTACCTAAAGATAAAACAATTTATTTTTATCTGTGTACATTGAACTAGTTTGAATGTTCCTGCTTGCTTAAAAATTCCTTTTTCTCTAATTCTCTTTTCAGTGGATAATTCCTTTAATATAGTCAAAAAAAGGAACATAGAGTGATATAAAATGAAACAACCTGATGTATTCCAAAGGCTCTACAACTCAGCCTGACTCACCTCAACTACCAGCTTTTGAGATGTATGCAATAAGAATCGACTGGTTGTTTACTATATGGTGGTCAGTGGTTGGTCCAGAGAATCCAAGATGCCTATGGTATGAATTACGTGGCTAGAACAGGAGCAGCTGGGGCATCTATCCAGAGGTTGAAGGGACAACTGAAGTGTGACAAAAGTCTCTTGAGCACCCCTGGTACTGTCCCTCAAGCTTTGCACTTTATTTCAAAAGTCATAACACATTCATATTCAGTGAAAGCTACTTTTAACAAATTCCTGCTTTCAAAAGAGCTGACATAATGTGTTGTGCTAAAAATTAACAAACAAACATTTGTACAGTAGCAATCTTCCAAAGGAAGAATTTTGGTGCCAGAAGGTGAAATTGCTTGAAAGATTTTGTCCAGTACATGTACAGTTTTGGCTGTTTGCAGTTTCTTACAGAAGATGTTGAACAGAAGTGGAGATCTGCTGTAACATGGATTCGCTAATAAAATTGTCCCTCACATGGACATTGCACTTGAGGCTATGCTGAAGAATCCTTCTAACAGTGCAGTGCAACTTGATCCTGTCCTCAAAGGCTGGGCTAAGCCTTGAGTCATTGCATCAGCCCACCTACAAGGTTCTCATTTCTTCCCCCTTCCTCCGTGTTCTTCATTTCTGTTAAACTCCATTATAAGTATATGCTCTGTAGAGTTGAGAGCGAGAGAATGCAAATGCTACCAGAATGAATGAAGAGTTTACAAGCTTAGAACAGAAAGGGAGTTACTAAACTATTAAGCTCAATTAACAAGTGAAAACTGAACTAAGTTGTTCCAGAGTGATTTTTAATTCTGTCAAATAAAGAGGAACCAGACTGCAGGGTAAACTCTTATTTATTAGTTTTGGTTAATGAGTTTTTCCATAAGCAGAATTTCTTAAATTTTATTGAATCAATAAAGTCACCATTTGGAAATCTGGTTTTTCCCACCGGAGTAGGATTTTAATTGAGCATACAGCAAACACCCAAGTGCTGTAAAGTAACTACAGAGGTGAACTGGTCTGTGGGTTATGTTATTGGCCTGGCAGACAGGGTTGCAAGAAGTCCTTGACTTGAATGTAATTTCTACTATGTACCTCTTGTGCACTAATTTTTATCTTCAGGATGATAGTATTTTCCTTGTACTTAATATCACAGAATCGTTGGAAGGATAGTAAAGTCAGGCTCTCTCCTTGAAGCAGGAGCAGTTCAGTCTAGCCTCTGACCAGACAGAGCATTATTCATGACCGTGTGGGGGCTGTTTAATCTCTCCCAAGAAGGTCTGAGTCTAGGTCGTGACCATCTCTTTATAATACAGATAACTTTGCTATGTTCCGTGGCCACAGGGTACATCTCGCCCTAGTCAGTTGCTTTGTGAACACCTGCCTTTGTTTATAAGAGAGTCCAGGGAGAAAAGAGTATTGGAGGAACGTAAATCTGTCCTCAAAACAGGAACAGAGCATGGAGCGTGTGCTTTGCAGATAGTCGATACTTCCTTATTTTGGAAGTTATTGGTGGAGACGAAAATTCCTACAGTGTGGCCCCAAGACTTCACATTCCTATTTGCACTATAGGTTTTTAAACACAACCCCATGCCTCAAAAAAAAAAGTAATGAGTACTTGGATGTTGTTGACTGACTCCTAGGAGAAGCCCTAGATTAGATAAAATGCTTCTCCACTGGTCCTTTGTTAAGTGAAAGTTGTGTGATGTAACATAGCAGTTATGCTCTTGGGATCAGAAGAACTGAAGTTCAGGCCTATTCTCTAGACCATGTACTTAGCTACCAAATGGACAGCTTTGCCTGAATTCTACAGGGCCTCAAGCCAGACTCCTCTAGAAAGCAAGTGCATACTTCCCTTCCCTCTCCAAAAACTGTGTCTATAGCTCCACCTCATAAATGGTAATCCCAGGAGTGGATTCAGGTTTCATGGGGTCTGGAGCTTGTAAAATTTGGGGACCCTCTTTAAGAGATTTATTTCTAATTGTTGTCTGCTGTACCATGCTAACTGCAGAGTAACTATAGAGATGGTAGACATGTTAGATTCATTCCACTGCTCTAGAGAGCTGTGCTTTTCTGGTGTTTTCTTCAGCTTGGGAAGCTTGAGGGCTGTGTCCCTCAGAAGATGTACTCATGTGTGACTGGACAGTCAGGTATGCTGACAGATAGCATTGGCTGGAGGTGACAACGGCCTCATCCTTACTGCCCTGCTTTTCCACCTTGAGGGTGTTTGTCATGGAAGCTTCTGTGTCCTGCCTTAATCGATTTGGCTGGCTCTGTTTCTAGCCTGCAAGAACATTTTCCATCTTCTGGTAACCCCTGGCAAGAAGCCAGGTTCCCTAGGTTTCCTCACAGGCACAGGAGAGGCCTCTCTGCTACTCAGCCGCCTCTATTAATACCTCAGGATCTAACCCTGAAAGTCGAGTTGAGAACCCTGTGGTGGAGTCCACCCCACACTCAGACGTCCCATTGGAGGTGTGTTTCAGAAGAAATGACAGTCTCCTGGGAACCCTATACTTTACGTGTATTTTCTTCTCAAAAGAATTAACTCCAATTTTACATTATAACATGTAGTCATTTAAGCACTATCAAAATAACCTCTGCCTTCAGATTCTTCCACAAGCATTTCCAACTCTCATTTTTTTATTCAAGAAAAGGAGACTGAAAAAAAAAATCATCCATTTTATTGGAAAAGAAACAGCAAATATCCCAAACCGGATATTAGTTTCTTATGGGTCTGTCCTTCTTTCCATGAATAACAGTTTTATGTTTTTGCTCAGCCTAAGCTAGAAACTTCTCTGCAGTCATTTTTTTCTCCAACTCTTAATACTGATGCTTGCGTCATCATCGTTTTTCAAATTTGCTTTGCGAACTGGTTATTTATTCTTGGAGTTCCGTTCCAAGACTCAGAGCACAGAAATACTAAAAGTGTTGAAGGGGAGAACATCGGGGGTGGGGGCTGGGGAAGGCAAAATATTTAAATTATGAGCAGTACAGCTATTAGTTTTGAAATGGCCTCAAAGAGTAGAAAATAAGATGACATGTTCATGTAATCGGTATCACTTACTGAACCCACTTGCTAAAATAATAACAACGAAAATCTCTGGTCTTTTAAAGATACGCTGCATGAAGTCTTTCTACACTGGCTGGCTGGAATGTTCTCCCTGGAGCCTCTGGGTTTGCAGTGCACCAGTCGATAAACTGAGAAGCTCTTCATACTCACAGCATGAGCACCTCTGGTGACTGTGGACAACCACTGTCTCCAGTTTTGCCTGTGGGATATTCTGTTAAAGGTCAAGTCCATAAAATGGAAACATGGCTGGTATGAAAATAAACTTCTGAAAATAATTTCTGTCACTCTAAAAATGAAACCATTAATTCTGACTTTAGGACGTTTCTAATTCTGTTGGCAACTGCAACTTTGGCTCTGTCCCTTGATGTGCCACTTTCTGCCCTCACATCCTACTGGTTTTGTTCCTTTAAGAAAACACATTGTCTCCAGCCTGTCTTATGATTATCTACTATTAAATAATCAGGTTTGTATATACTTTGAGACTTCGTGATTTCTCTAACACACCTGGAACACAAAATGGACAGAACCATTATGGTTTTCAGTGCTTCATTTTCTTAGTTATATAATTGTTTGGATTATTTCCCAATATTCTCAAAAAGTCCTTTTCACCGACTCTTCATACATTGTGAAGACATGAAAAATTAAGGAAGAGTATTGGACTTCACTTTTTTGTTGTTTTTTGGTTTATTTGATGAGGAAGATTGACTCTGAGCTAGCGTCTGTTGTCAATCTTCCTCCATTTTTGTATGTGGGATGCTGCCACAGCATTGCTTGATAAGTAGTGCATAGGTCCATGCCTGGGATCTGAACTAGCAAACCCTGGGCCGCCAAAGTGGAGCACACGAACTTAGCCACTATGCCATGGGGCTGGCCCCAGGATTTCACTATTTTCGTTATCAGGCACTACAGGCTTCTGCTGCGTTTTCTCAGGTGAGTGACTCTGATTTGTGAGCAAAGTTTTAAAAGGCTAAAAAGGGGGAAATTGGCTCAATATTTCAGGCGCAATGAAGCATTTCTTTTGTCACTTTATTTCCCTGCTGTATTAATTTGTGGTTACTCACCTTCTCCTCAGAGATCCCCAGGGAACCCCAAATCTGACTCTCTATGATCTGACACGTGAACCCAAACATTTCTCCCAATAAATTACATCTCATGTGTAGTGAAACAAAAATTGGGCTTTTTGGAGTTCAGGCACCAAATGGCCACATGTTAGCTTTTTGGTCACATACATCCCGACGGTGAGGATCTCTGTGGCCTATACTGGTCTGGGAAGAGGAACGTTGGGTTCGCTCACTGGACTGAACAATACTGGAATGTTTTTTCCCTGTCCATTCACTTAAACAATGTGCCATTCTGTACCTCATAAGCACTTAATTTATTCCAACTCTTTGGCCTGACCTGTAATCCCCCTCTCCTTACCCATCTGACCCATCTGTGTTTCATTTCCCACTCATCAGCATCCAGAGAGCTAGGCCCAGGCCCTGTTTGGAACCATTAGACAGAGATTGGCACTCTTCCCTCTTCCTGCACCACATCCTCCGCTGGAAAAAAAATGACCATCAGATCAGAGAACAGAGCCTGCTTTGTCCCCTGCAACGGGGATCTGGAAGCATTTTCAATCATTTGCACTCCATACCCACTCAAACGCATTAATGTGATCAACATTGGGTCTGTTGTGGGCATTTTTTCCAGCAAATAGCTTGCTAACATTCCAGGCATGTACTCCCCTGAAAACAAGACTGAGACAGGGCCCTGAATATTCAATTGGAAAATCACCAAGAGCAAAAGCTTAGCTTGGCACGGCTGGTGTTGATTCTTAATAAGTGACTTCCTAAAGCTGAGGCATGGGGCTTACAGCGTCAATGACTTGTTTGAAAAATATTTTGTAGGTGCCTCATACCACTCTATTTCCTGTGGTATGCGTCATATTGTGAGCTATTCCAAGCCAGCCTGGTTAAGCGCGCTAACTTTTTTCCCCCCCTCAAGATCGTGGTGTTTAACTAAAAATGTCTTTATACAAGATGAGCTCATAGCTATTAGTGCTGATGTAGTTTTAACTGCTTGGATACCAACGGCAGTTGGTTGAAAATGTGCTGAAAAAGGGTAAACCTGAGTGAAAACATATCTCACCCTCTCTAAAATGGCGGGATGGCAGTCCCAGTGGCAGCGTCTCTTCAGGGGGAAAAAGTTCCAGATTTAAGTACAATGCATAGCTTTCAGTTTCATTAAAAAGACTTACTGTTCTTAGTATATTACTAAAGTCATGGTGCTGAAGACATCTGGAACATTGGAATAAAATTAACCCTTTTCTTTGCTTCAGGTACTTTGTAAAACTTACCAAAAAACAGAGCTAAGGTAATTGGTGAAAACAAGTGTATCTTTTCAATAGAGTTTCCTAAAAGGAAACAAAAAGAAATCCAAAGACCTCAAATTCTGCCTCAGATTAAATTATTTATGAGTAGGATTTGTATAAAGATCAAATAAGATAATGTGTATGAGATATCTTGACAAGCGTTTAGAATTCTAGAGACAGAAAAGGGAACCAATATTGTTGAGCGCCTACTATGTACACAGACAGCTTTGGGCACTTCTACATCCTAGATAAAGTGTTCTTCACAGCACTTACAGCGTAGATATTATTATTTTCATTTTACAAACAGGGAAAGAGAATCCTGGAGAGATTCAGTAAGCTCCCCAAGGTCACCTCATTGATTACAGAGGAAGGAGTCACAACAAGGTCAGTGTGAATACCAAGCTTGTGTTCTATCCTTTACCTTGCTTCTCACAGATCCAAACAGTCTCATCTCTATTATGTTTGTAACTGTCTACTTGTTCAAAGGATGTATACTTGCCATGGTGTGAAGGGCTAGAACAGGAGATGAATATAAATCTGTGTCATCTTCTCCCCTGTCTTCCTCCAGTGAATAGGTTACAGACAGTGTCTAGTTTGGGGCCTGTACCCAGTGGGTGCCCAGTAGCTATTAAGTGATTAGACATTGTACATGCCATCTCTGAGTGATTTGTGTTTCTACAATAGGGCCTTTTATAACAGAGAAGACAGGGATTGATACTCTGGACACTGCCTGGGCTGTGTTTGCCTCTCAGGCCAAATAATTTTCCTTGGTGCCAGGAGCAGCTCTGACGTGGCTGCTCTGCCCTTGTGTGGCCTGGGGCTTTGAGCTCCCAAGCAAGGTCCTGACTGGGTCTGCGATGAGAGAGGAATGCAATAAGGTGGAGCCAGGGAAGCCAAAAATTGTGTGTGAGGAGAAGAGACAACCATGTAGGTTTCGATGTCCAGGTCATTCGGGGGACTGGAGAATGTCTATAGGAAATGACCAAGACCTTTTCCGGAGCAATGAGCTATTGAACAAATGCACCATACAGTATTATAAAGGGAAGGAAGAACCTCCATTCCCCTCCACATTTAGGAAGGCACGTAATGAGGCTCTACCATGAAGTGGAAAAAGAGGCTTTTGTGTTGGGTATTATCTGTGAGTAAGTGTTTTGGCTCTATCGAGCTTACAGGCTACAGAATTAGGCACCGGGACTGTAAATTGTGAGTTTATCCCTCATGGCCTGATATTTAGTGCATTATCTGAAGGACATAACTTGTTTCTTTGTTGAGATTTGCAGGCTGGACAATTTTCTTTTCACAATATAGATTTTTAAAAATATAAATTTTAAAAAAAATTCTGTGACTTTTCCCCCTACTCCTCACAATGTAATAAGTTTGTAAGACAAGTAGTTCAAAATATCTAGCTGAATGACAATGATGAGCTTGGTTTCTGTTGTCAAATTATAAGTAGTTTATATTTCTACCTGAGGCATAAGAAGAAAGCTTCCTTCACGTGAATAAAAAGCATTTGCTTATTATTTTGAAGGAATTCTGACTTCAGAAATTTGTTACCACTGCATAGTGACGTTTGGGGATAAGCCATATAAGTATGTTTCTAAACTAAGAAAACTGACAGCTTTTAGAAATATGTAGATTTCTTTTATCCTTGCAGTTTAAAGTCTACATCAGAACTATTTAATGAAAAGGCAACATTAGGAAAGAAAAACAGATTTTTTTAATGAAAGCAGGTGAAGTGAGTCGAGTCAGAAATCAGTTCACTTTAGGCCTTTTGCAACCTTGTGAAAAGTCGATTTTTTAATACTGAATACTCTTGTGTTATTATTATATTTCTTGCAAGCTGATTTGCCTTCTCTTGTTAGAAAGAGAGACTTTCATCCTTAGCAAAGTAATGGAAAGGGAACATGTAAGAAAATGTCAACAGACTAAAATTGCATGATCCATCACGGTGTTTAAGCGTAAATTTGGAAATATTGGCCAGGAACAGCTGAAGTCCTCAACTCATGACGTTTGAGCTGATTTGAGTTTTCCCTGAGCTAGTTCCATAGCGGGCTTTCATGTTTCCGTGGACATAAATTCGTGGGCCTCTTAGGTAAGGACTACGTCTGAAAGAAGTGAATAGAATGCTGGGATTTTCTCTTAAGATTACACGTACCCCTTCAAGTAAAGTTCCATGCAACTTTCCTTCCCAGAGCTGTGCACACAAAATTTCAGGAAACAGCAGGTCTTAATTAGGCCTCCAGTTTATAGTTTCACCTGAAAAAATACATTTAAAAAAATCATATATGTTTGGCTGTCGAGATTTTTCAAGTCAATAAATTCTTGCTAATTAATCACATTAACGGTGCTCCTTAAAAGTTGAAACAGAATCAGAAAACAAACCAAATTCCCCATAAATATCCAACATAAAGGCCTATTCACTGATGCATTTTTGGTTTCTAAGAATTTTACAAGTGTTTTTTTCTCCCTGACAGGACACACACGCACAGGCACACTATGTCACTATCTGTAGTCATATTACATGATCTGCACAGGAAAACAATTCTGGTGACAAATTTTAATACTTCACAATGATGTCACTGTGTATGAGTACTTTGCTCCTTAGTACCCATGTGTGTGACTGTTTTAAGAGATTAGAACCCAGAAATCCTCAGGAGCAACATGTCATCTCATCTCAGAGCCCCCCAAAAGGAGAAATTAATAACATGGGGGTGAAGAGAAGATGGCAAATTGGGATAGCAGAAGCTAAAGGGGCAAATGGACCTTTTCCTGTTTGTCCAGCATTGCATTCTTCAAAAGGACCATAATCCTTGGTATAAATGTGCCCCACTAATATCCTGGTTGATGCTTTGGTCTGCCATGGCAAATACTGCACAAAAGCCGATTGCTTAAATCCCCTTCAGAAACATCAACAAATAGAACTAGAATTCCACCTCCCTCTGTGGTATGCTTCCTGAGAATAGTGCTACTGTTGTTCGTTGAGAAAATAACCTTTCAAACTCATAAACCTTAAGCTCCCCAAATCTCTCGTGTGTGTTTATCAAGACGCTTTATCTGAGCATGCGTGAGCTGTGATTTAAAATCTTGTTACTACTTGGTGTGTTGTAATTAGCCATTTTTCCAATAGGATTTCTGAATGTGATTTATCTTTTAGAGAGAGAGGGGGTAAGTTGCTATTTTCGACAAGGAATGAATTTTAAATCAGTAAAATGGGAGAATTTCCCTGTCAGGGGAATAGATTTTAATTTCTTTTCAGCCTTTCATGTAATATTATTAGGAGGAGATGCTCCTAATTTTATATGTATCTGTAGGGGAGAATGACCATAAGAATTTCTGCCGTAAGTCCTTCGGCAAACACAAATAGTTGACCATGGCAGAGACGTAGTGTTTCATAAGATTCCTATTCAGAGATTTTAAGAGTTCACATTTGAGGTGATTTTATGTTGTATAGATAAAAAGAAAAATAACAATATTTTAATCTGAAATACTTCCCTTTGGATTTCTTTTTTGAAGCCCAGTTCTTCTTTGGTGGGGAACTTTTGATTTATTATCCCTTCCTGCCTCCCTTCCTCATATTTAGGTCTTATATTCTAGGCTCTGCATTGCCAGCCATTAAAGAAGACTAGGTAAAAAGCAATACATTATGTTGAAAAAAGTGCTTGACCGGGTCCGAGCTAAGCCTCTAACTCACTGTTTAGCTTGGGCAAAATATTTCACCTTAGTTTCTTTACCAATAAGTTAAGGGGGTTCAATCATTGATTCACTCAGCAAACTTTCTGTGAGTGGCAATTCAGGCAAAGCACTGGGTTGTATACAATTGATGCAAAGATGCAGAACAGAGTCTCTGGCTCTTGAGGGTCTTATTGTGTGGGCAGACATGCAAAGGATTGGAATGGGGATAATACGTACAGATAGATGCATTTCTGTGCAGCAGGTTTGCTACTCCATTATTCACCACATGGAAAGAAAAAGGAAAAAAAAGAACATATCCTGTAAAGAAGTTCAGGACAGTTCTTAGAAGGGGACAAGAGTTGAAAGAGAAGGAGAGAGAGAAGCAGCAAGGTCCTTTGTTCTCGCATTTTCTCACTGAAAAACTCAAGGTGAGAAACGGAGGTAGAATAAAAAGAATGAGTTAGTTGTGAAACCAAAACCCAGATGGGCTTGTGTGCCACTTCTGGTTTGGGACTCTCGATGGAGACAGCCTGGCAAATTATTTGCCAACAAGGAGCAGCCACATTGAGTGTAGAAAGGTGGCATGGCTTGAGAGAGAGAGAGAGAGAGAGGGCACCTTCTGTTCCCTAGCACCTGATAGAAGCAGTGGAGATATCCAGAATTTCCCACCTGTTCCCAGTGATACTGAAGGTTGAGAGCTGGCAGGCCACCATGGGGCTGTAGCAGTGAGGGAAGAGAGGAATCATAGGCTGAAAAGAGGGATCCAGGGATCAGATGGAGTCCAAGCCTGACTCAGAAGATCTGCAGGTCAGAGAGAAATGTGGTCAGACTGAGGAGCAGAGTGTGAACTGCTGGGCCGTGGCTGCACTGAGAGAGGAAATGAGCATTACATCAGCTACAGAACTGCCCACGCACATGCAGAGAGGTCAGAGATCAATATGGAGACAGGCAAAAGGAGTTTATCTCAGCCAAAGGCCAGTGGGAGCCCAAAGAGAAGCACAGGGCTGAGTTAACGCCAGGGTCCCTGCCATAATGCTGTGAGGGTGTGTAAGCTTCCCCTGTGCTCACATGTTATCTGAAGTAGAGCGTAGGAATCTGTGCCTCAGGTGAGATAGTGCTGATGTGGAGTTTCAACTTTACTTTGAATGACTCTTTGCCAAAAATGGACTGAACTAACCTAAAAGGGGATTATGTTAAAGTGGAAGAGATTGAATTACTCTGAATTGGCAGATTTAGGTTTTCTCCCATCTGCAAGTCCATTATCATGGGGCCTCACAGCAAAATGCAGATCCAATGTGGATCCTACATACATTTTTTGCACATTAGTATTGTATATGGTACAGATGTGTCCTCTTTTATGATGATATAATAATAGCTTACCTTTTATAATGTTTCTAGTTTTTCAGGCACTCTCCCATCCACTATTTGATTTGCTCCTCTCGGTAAGTATGAGAGGTTGGCAGGGTAAGCATTATTGACTCCGTTTTATAGCTGAAGCTCAGTGAGCTCGGCTTGCACCTCTTTATCTATAAAATGGAGACAATAATACTAACTTGGCCGAAATCTCATGCTTTTTGTGAGGATCAAATAGGGATGGAGAGCTCAGAGGGAGATATGATTTACTGTAACCCTAGCAACACCTAAAAGCAGATGTAATCAAAATGACTAGGATGCAAATAATGCTGTCAGATGCAGAGAAGATTTACCTAGTGAGAGGACTCCTAGAAAAGTTTCAGTAAATCCATTCATGTATGAAACGCTCTGGTGAAATTCACGTTAAATGAAACACTGGAGTACTGCAATTATTTTCAGGGAATAGATGTCTTTTTGTGATGTCATAAAAAGAGCATGATTTAGAACACCAGATTGGAGTTTTAGCTTCAGCACTTAAAGGAACGTGAGTTTCATAGGGATATTAAATACACTTTTTCTGGAAGTTTACAGTTATCATATTTTTCAGCTATCTTAAATCTATGAAAGGTATGATCATTGTATGCTTTTTTAAAGAATGCAATGTAATTTACACTCACAATCTCTGTAATGTAATAGAAGTGTGGTGCTCAGTTAACCTAAAATTTGGATCATCGTCAGGTCAAGGCTGCCTCCAGGCACTTCTACTCTCTTCTGATGGCACAAGGAATGAACTAGCCTTCACTGCGTGGCCATCACGGCCTTGTGTGGTCTGGTCCCTGCTGACATCTTCTACTTGATTTCACATTCTTCCCTTCATGTACTGCATGCTGGTCACGGTGGCCTTCATTCAGTTCCTCCCTTTGCTAGGTGAGGTTTGTGGGTATGATCTTCCCTCTGCAAGAATGCTCTTTCCCTCCCCAGAGTTTTGGCTCCTTCTCATGCGTGAGGGCCCTCCATAAACGCCTCCTCCTCAGTGAAGCCTTCTTCCATTATTCTGTTTAAATACAGCCCCATGCTATGCTCTATTTTAGCAAGCTCTTCTTCTTTTATTGCACTTCATATTTTGTGAATATTTGTTTGATTGGTTATGTATTGTCCATCATCTCACCAAGCTGGAGGAGGGTAGGCACTTGGTTTCACTCACCACTGAACAACTAGTCACTCCCGGAGAAACAGTAAATAGCTGTTGAATGGATGGGTAAACAAATGAATAAACCAGGTGTAGAAAGTCCTTACCCAAGTATATAGCAAATGACAAAAGCTTAGTAAAAACTAGCTATTTTTATTATCATTGTATTAATGACCTCAAAATTATTACTGCTAAATTTATGTATAAATACAGGGGGAGAATATAAAGAACAGTAATAGGTTTTGGCATTGTCTACATGATTATTTATATATATTCTTAGACTGATTCAAATTATTCATAATTTAAATTGTAAATCTCAAAATAGAAATACAAAAGAACAATAAATTTATTAAGAGGTATTCAAACCAACTGAAGATTAAATAAATAGAAGTGGAAACAACAATGAAATATTATTTTTTTTACTATAAGATTGGCAAAGAAAGAAAAAGTTAATACTATTCTGTATTGGCAAGCATGTGGCAAAATGGACCCTCACATAAATGTTTCTGTAAGGCAAAGAGGGATTATGTGACAAAGTTTAAAATGTGCATTTTTGGGGCTGGCCCCGTGGCCGAGTGGTTAAGTTTGTGCGCTCCGCTGCAGGTGGCCCAGTGTTTCATTGGTTCGAATCCTGGGCGCAGACATGGCACTGCTCATCAAACCACGCTGAGGCAGCGTCCCACATGCCACAACTAGAAGGACCCACAACGAAGAATATACAACTATGTACTGGGGGGCTTTGGGGAGAAAAAGGAAAAAATAAATTAAAAAAAATTTTTTAAAAAATGTGCATTTTTGTTGTTCTAGCATTCCAATCTTGGGAAATTATACTATGAAGAAAATTAGAAAAGCCAAAAAATATTTATATAAAAGAATGTTTACTCCAGGACTTTTTATAATATACAAATTTAGAACTTTGTTTAAATACTTCATTATAATGCAGAAAATTTGAGAATAAGTTTATTATAAATAATGCTGCATTTATAACTGCTGATGGAAATATAAATTGGTACAAAAAGCTTGGAAAACAATTGGACATAATCTTTAAAGTTGAGCTTGAACATGTCCTATATCCTAGAAATTCCAGTCTTCAGGTGTAAACCTCAGAAAAACTTACACATGACCCCAAAGAGGAATAGATAAGAATGTTCTTAAACATTGATTTTAGTAGCTAAGCAATTTGGTATATAGTACTTTCAGTACTGTTTAAAGTATTTTTAATTTCCATTATTTTTTAACAGGATTAAACTTGTTTTTTAATTTAATTTAATTTTTTTTGAGGAAGATTAGCCCTGAGCTCACATCTGTCACCAATACCCCTCTTTTTGCTGAGGAAGACTGGCCCTGAGCTAACATCCGTGCCCATTTTCCTCTACTTTATATGTGGGACGCCTACCACAGCATGGCATCATGCCAAGCGCTGCCACATCCGCACTCAGGATCTGAACCGGCGAACAACAGGCCACCCAAGCGGAACGTGCGAACTTAACTGCTGTGCCACTGGGCCAGCCCCTAAACAGTTTTTTTTAATTTATTTTTTTCGAACTTTATTGAGACACAATTGGCATACAATATTGTGTAAGTTTAAGGTGTACAATGTGATGATTTGATACATGTATATATTGCAAATGATTAACACATTAAGGTTAGTTAGCACATCCATCACCTCATATAATTACAATTTTTTTGTGTGTGTGACAAGAACATTTAAGATTTACTTAGCAACTTTCAAGTGTATAATACCGTATTGTTAACTATAGCCACCATGCTGAATGTTAGATCCCCAGAAACTTTTCTTGAGGCTGGAACTGATCCCCAAGGCTGTTTCAGGCTCCACAGCTAAGACTAAAGTCTACAGACCAGGTTCTGGAGGCACGGGTGGGTATGTCTCCTGCCAGGTCCCTAGGTGGGCTAGACTGGTCCCTGACATCGTTAGGGGGACCGGACCTGAGTGCAGGGCCCTTTCAGGATCTTCCGAGGCACAGACGTGGGTGTCTCCCACCTGGTCCCTGTGCCGGGGGGACTGCTTGCAGACTGCAGCTGGGAGGTGAGTACAGAGCCATTTTAGGATCTTCCAGAGCACAGATAAGAGTGTCTCCCTCTGGTTCACTGCGATAGGAGTACTGTTTGTGGACTATGGCTGGAAGGGGTTGGAGCCACATATAAGGACCTTTCATGATCTCTGGGAGCACAGACAGGAGTGTCTTCTCCTTGGTCCCTGGGCTGGCAGGTCTGCTAGCAGACTTTGGCTGTGATGAGGTTGGAACCGAGGACAGGGCCCTTCAGGCTCTCTAGGGGTGCAGCTGGGAGTGTCTCCTGCTGGGTCCCTGTGCCAGCAGGACTGTTCATAGACTGTGGTTGGGAGGGGCTGGAGCTGTGTATAGGGCCCTTTCAGGTAAATCCATGGATTGTTATTAGAGAACACAATCTGTGTATCTATTTTTGGATGATTTTTGCCATTTGCTTTATGGCCGGGCACATGGTCAGTTTTCATAGATATTCTATATGTTCTTGAAAAGAATATTTATTCTTTACTTGTTAGGTACAATTTTATATGCATCTGTTATATCAAGCTTTTTATATTGCTCAAATATTTTAAATGTATTGCTTAGAAATTCATTTAACTGTGAGTGAGTCTTTTCTTTCTCCCTGACAAAAAAGTTCTCTCTTTCTCTAATTCTCTCTCTCATCTTGTAGCTGATAATTTCAGTAGCTAATGTCCTAATTAGAGAGTCCAATTCTGTTTTCGATGGCTTTTGCCAACTCTCACTCTCAAATCGGCTTGACTGGGCTTCTGCTTTTATAATTGTGGATTGTAAGCTCATCTTTCTCTGGACTCTATACCTGGCAATTATGTGAGGCCTAGGAGGAAATTATATGTCTTCCTCTAAAGAGTTTCTCTTTCTCTTTTGCTAGGCAACCTTAAGCTGAGTAGAATTTTAAGTTCATTTATCAGCTTGGAGAATCTTAGACCATGTGAGTTGTATAAATTTTAATTCCAAGCCTATGTGAGAGCAGACCTCGGTTAGAAATTCTCGGAGAAAACCTTTTCCCACCTAGTTTTTCACTGGAACTAAGATGTTACCTGACAGCTCTTTGCTTTTAGGTGGGTTTTTCTAATCTACCATTTTACTGATGGTGTATCTCTTCAGATCCGGAATTTATGCTGAATGGATTCTCAGTTCCAACTTCCATATTTCACAGTCTCAAGGTCATGTCTCTAGCCTAAACCTCCAGCTTTCAGAGATTTATAAGATCTTTAATGTCCACTGCAGCATCTGCCTCGGTTTACCTCCTGTTTCCTCTCTGCTTCCTAGCCTCAAGTCTATGGGTATTTTGTCTCCTATTTAGTCAGCTTTGTCATGCATTTTAAGGATCTATACTAACACGCTTTCTTCATAGCGTTGGTGTGAAATTAGATAGAAATCTATATACGGCATTTAGATCATTGCCTGAAATATATGCAGACTTAGGGGCTTGGGTTTTAAAAATAGTGCACTGAAAGAAGAAAAACCTTCTGTGGTGTCCAATTAGTGACAAGAAATTGTCTAAGATTTCTAGCCTGTTCCCTAAAAACAAACAAACAAACAAACAAAAAATCTTATAGTATCCTGCAGGTTGAGTGCATAATAAACATTCCATTTGGTAACAATTTCGATGAGAAGAACATATTCCTGTATGTGTAGGACAGAAGTGGCTGAGATTGGTACGTAGGAATATCACGTTAGGAGTTTCACTTCCTGATAGCCCATGGACTGAGGGAGCCTGGAGAGGAGGATACTTCCACCAACAATAGGAATTCTTCTCTGCCTCTTTGCTTTTCAATCTAATTTTCTTTCCATTGAAGGCAGCTGTGCTTTTTCTCGTTCTGACAATTCAGAAATCAGCGTAACTCGTTCTTCATAAATGCTTTAGAATATGCTGGAAGAGCTGCTTCTGACAGTAGGTTGCTGAATGTTCAATGATGCTTGATTATATAGAAGGTTAAAAAGACCACTGTGATTATTTCCTTCTTTGAAAAACTGTCCTTGTCTTATCACAAAACTGCTAATTCTTCCAGAAGCCAGAGATTATCTAAATAAGCTAGAGCAGAAGCAGTATTATGTAACAAGACAGGTCCTTTGATTTTATTTTTTTCTGGGGGGGTGAGTGACTCTTAAAAAACAGCTTTATTGAGATATAATTCCCCTATCGTACGTGGCACACATTTAAAGTATGCAATACAATGGTTTTTAGTATATTCAACACAGTACATATTTAGTTTTAGATGCTATCACCATCACTGCAGTTTTTTCAAACATTTTTATAACCTCGAAAAGAAACCCTATACCCTTTAGCAATCATCCCTACCTCCAACCTTTTCCAGCCCTAAGCAACCACTAATCTACTTTCTGTCTACTATTCTTCTGGACTTTCATATGAGTGGAATCATATAATATGTGGTCTTTTATGACTAGCTTCTTTAACTTAGTGTAATGTTTTCAAGATTCATCCATATTGTAGCATGTATTAGTATTCCATTTCTGTTTATGGCAAATAATATCCCATTGTATGGATATACCAAATTTTATTCATCCTTTCATCAGTTGATGGATATCTGAGTTGTTTCCATACCTTGGCTATTATGAATGATGCTGCTATAATCTTGCATATATGGGTTTTTGTGTGGATATATGTTTTTGTTTTCTTGGATATATACCTAGGATTGGAATTGCTGGGTCCCATTGTAACTTTATGTGTAATCATTTGAGGAACAGCCAGACTATTTTCTGAAATGGCTGTACCATTTTACATTCTCACCAGCAGTATACGAGGGCTCCAATTTCTCCACATCCTTGCCAGCTCTTATTATTATCAGACTACTTGATTCCAATCATCCTAGTGGTTGTAAAGTGGTATCTCACTGTGGTTTTGATTTGCATTCCCTTGATGACTAACAATGTCAAATATTTTTCAATGTGCTATTGACCATTTATATATTTTACTTGGAAAAATGTCTGTTCAGATCCTTTGCTCATTTTTTAATTGGGGTAAGGGCATTTAGTTTTAATGATTTCTAATTTCTGAATATTTTTATAAAACCTAACAACTTAACATGTTTCATGTTTAATAATATTCTTAAGAAACTTCCTTGATTGAAAAGAATAAAAATACGTGAAATTGGAACTCCTTTAGAAAAAACAGGTTATTGTGTAGATCATTCAAGAAGAAGAAAAATTTAAATAATAATTTAAATTGCTGGTCACCCATGTCCTCTATTTTAGTATTCCCCAAAGTCTCCTACATTGGAACTTCAATTCACATGACCCAATGAATATCATTTCTAAAAACATTTTATTTTACTGCCATTATTTTTCTGTCTTAAGTTATTGCTCTAGTCATGGGATATCTCCTCAGATTTTCATTTATCTGTCCCCCTCTCAGTCCTTTAAGAATAAGAACTCAAAGTTAATGAGAAAGGTGTTTTGATTTTTTTCTCAAGCAGTATCTCATTTCCTCTGGTAGGAAATTTGCTTACTTTACTGTTAGTAGAAGCTTATTGACCTACAGAAACTAGAGGTCCCTGATGTCTGACCCTGGTCTCTGTCATTCTAACCCTGCCTGGATGGAGTGGAGCAAGCTTTCTCATAACTCTGCATAAGAAGTGCTGCTTTGCTCTTACCCATTCCATGTCTATATGATGGTAACCAGAAGTCTTGGAATTTCCAGTAGAAATTGATCATTTTTTAAATGCATAAGTAAATTGAATTTAATTTCCCTAGTGTTAAAACATTCATATAAATAAATTCACAAATCTTTTTAAATAATCCTTTTTTTTTCTGACCTAGTATCCTGGTTTGTGTTTCAGGTACATGTAAATCATCTTGGAAAGAAGACTAAAATCTCCAAGCCAAGGTTAGGGCATGTATGGGTTTCCTCAGTAGGTTAACTGCTCACATCTCCCTTCAAATTGATATTCTACAAATGTTAGCTTAATACTTATTTGGAGTCTAAAGAGAAACTGATTTCCAGTTAATGAAAATTATATATAATAAGGAATTTTCCACAAGTATTCTGAAATATGTCATATGATAAAGATTAATTGGAGCTTCAGTTATAATAATCAAAGTTAATAAACAACTAAATGCTCATGAGTAGGGGTTTATATAGTAATTATGTTTCAACCACACAATGGAATACTATGTGAGCCATTTAAAAAACATGAAATTCTACATTTATGATATAGAAAGGTTTTCAAGATATTTTAATTGAAAAAAAAATAAAAAAGTCCAGAAGAACACATATAGCATGTTACCATGTATGTGGAAAAAATATTTCTGTGGCTAAGTCTAGAAATAATGGACTATCTCCCAAAGTTTATGCAAGAAACTGGAAACTGGCTCCCTTGGAGGGATGAGCTGGTAGCTGAGGGACAAGATTTCCCAGTGTACACCATAGCATGTCTTTCCATCACATATCACGTGCATTAATCTCAGTTAGTAAGTCACAAATTTTGTAAATAAATAAAGCAAAATAAGGAATTTATCATTTTTTTGTTAATAGTATTTCTCATATCATACAACTTCTTGTGAGTCATTGTAGCTCCTAAAATTCAGGTAATCAAATAACTCCTTCTTAGTAAAATGGACTTGGTTTACACTATTAGCTTTTAGAAATTCTGTTGAGACTAACTTCATATGACTATGTGCCAGCTGACTTCAGAAATTATAGTGCTCTTTATAGAGGGCATATCGATGAGGGATTTATAAAAAAATCTATTTTCATTCAACATACTTTTATTTCTCTGGTTATTTAAGAAGTTGAATGAGGAAACCTGAATTAACTGGCACCATATTTCTGATTTATTCCAGTAAGTTTTATTGACTTTTCAGACTCAAGCTCTGGGAGCCTGCCCGTCTGAGTTGCTTCTTAATCCTACTGTGGTTTCACACCAATGTAAGAGTTTTGCTAACGTTACGTTACTTAAAACTTGGTAAAAAATAAAATAACAGAGAGTTTAAAACCTTATTTCAGTTTGAATCCAGACAAAAAATTTGAACTTTTGGAACTCAATGAAGGCACCAACTCTTTTTAAATCCATTGTAAGATGTGACCATTTAAAATGTCTTCTTAAAGACGACATTTAAAGAAAAAGAGAAAGAAACTCAAGGAGCATAAAAGATGTTAAGAGAATTTGTGAAAGGAAAGATATAGAGTTATTTCTTCATACCTTCATAGTTTTGGTTTAATTTAACTTTAGTTTAATGATGCCTGTTGTATTATTTATGATGATGATGAAAACTCATCTTACGGTAAGCAAACCAGTAGTGTTTTTATCTAGCTGTTATGACCAGAGTTCTTCCATTAAGTTTCAGACAAATTCTCTATCCTTATCTTTATGTGCACTTAATTTGTGTGTGTATGTATGTGTATGTTAAATATAGTCCTCTTACTTTGTTACAAATGAAATCTGATTTCTTCCAGTTACCAAGTAGTTTGTATATGAATTATCTAGTCAACCTCGCTAAAATGACTTGACCTTACTTGAGAATGACTTTGTATAACATTTTCTCCAGAAAATGGAGACAAATATTGATATGCCCCTAAAATTTTGGAACCAAACTAAAGTGTAATTGGGAAAAATTATGCTGGTTCTCTGTTATTTAACATTTTAGCTGGGGAATTTTTTTTTCAGTAGTATCAACTAATCTTATACTCTGAAACCTGCAGTATGATCCACGTTTGCGCTCAAGAAAATCTAGTCCAAAAAATTCACCTGTGGAAGAGGAACTTCATAGTGGAGAAACCTGACAAGCGACACTTCAGGCAGGTGACCAAGATCAACACCAACAGCAAGAAGCATCATTGATAGTAGGTACCCTTGATATGACATGATGAAAATGACGTTACCTCTGTGTTCTCTCTCCCAGTAACACATAGCCCCAGTTTGATCACAAGGAAAACATCAGACCAATCCCAGCTGAAGGAAATTCTGCAAAATACCTGACCAATACTTCTTAAATGTGTCAAGATAATAAAAAACAAGGGAATGTGAGAAACTGTTACAGCCAAGAGAAAGTTAAGGAGACATAGCAACAAAATACAATAAAGTATCCTGGATGGGATCCTGGAATAAAAGAAGGACATTATGTTTCCTGAGCTAATGAAATTGAAATAAAATATGGACTTTAATAATAATGTATCAGTTTTGGTTCCTTAATAATAACAAAGGTGTCAGCCTAAGGTAAGATGTTAATAATTAGGGAAACAGTGTAAAGTATATGGGGACTTTCTATACAATGTTTTCAATATTTCTGTAAAACTACAACTGTTATAAAACATTGTTTATTAACAAAATAGTTTACCAAGACTTGTTAAAAAATAATATATTCCTTATATTCATCAGGAAAAAATGAGTACTACTGACAAAACTTATTGACATTAGTTTAACACATGATATAATAAAGAACATTTATGATTATTGTTCTTTAGTTGGGATAATGTGAGAGAAAAAAATTGATAACATGTATATTTATAGATGTTTCCTTTTTTCTTCCTCACCACACCCAACACTCCATGGAGGAGTAGAGAAAGGATAAAAGTTGTGCAGGCAGATTCTCACTACAGAGGAATTTAGAGCCAAGAACAGCGCTCTCCAGGACCTGTTCATGGAAAGGATGGTGTGTGTGTGTGTGCGCATGTGTCTGTGTGTGCTGAGGATATTAGATAGGACCAAATGCAAGGTGTTATGTGGCAAAAGGCAGCACAGAGAAGACTTGAGAAACCAGAATAGTAACAAGGAGAGATGGAGCTCTTTAGGTAAAGGAGACTGAGTTGTTCCCAGGAATTTCAGAGACCTGGAGAAATGAGAACTTCTTAAACTAACTCACTAAAGGAATGGAAGCGATATAAGAGTAAAAGTCGGAAAACATGTTGGGCGGTTCTTTAAATGCTGTGAACTCTGGGTTGGGATAATGTGTGTTACAGATCTACAAGCATTGCAATTCTATTATATATTTCTGTTTTTAAGTGCAATTTTAAAAATAGGAAGCAATTTGAGGCCAGCCTGGTGGCATGGTGGTTAAGTTCGCACACTCTGCTTTGGTGGCCTGGGGTTCGCCGGTTCGGATCCTGGGCACAGACCCATGCACCGCTTACCAAGCAGTGCTGTGGTGGGATCCCACATAGAAGAACTAGAAGGACTTACAACTAGGATATACAACTACGTACTGGGGCTTTAGGGAGAAAAAAAAGAGAAAGATTGACAACAAATGTTAGCTCAGGGCCAATCTTCCTCACCAAAAAAGCCTGACAAAAAAAAAAAAAAGGAAGTGATTCATCACAATACAGATGACAACAATAATATCTTATCAGGAAAGAAAATGCTGCATATAATTCAAATGCATTCTCAAGTGTAAATATAGCATTCTGGGTATAATAGGTGCAAAATAGAAAAATGGGATAATGTTAACTTATTTTGAAAAATACCTTTACATATCATATCCATTATTATTTTCTTGTTTGCATTTCCTTGACTAATAGACAATAATAGATAATTTGTTTCTTTTCTAATTTGTTTACGTATGATATACATGTACTAGTAACAAAATTCAGAAAATTCAAAGGTCCAGATGCAATTCTGATTGAGTCTTCTTTCTCATGAAAGAATCACTTCAAAAGATTTTAAACTCTTGCATTGAATGCATAATTTTTATTTAAAAAATATATCTTGTAAAAATAAGTCTAAATGTAAATTTTGATATACACACATAATAATCATTAATAATCCCTATTCATTTTTTTAATAATAATCCTTAGGTTTTCATTAATAATCTCTATTTTTCCTAAGATGATAAAGCAAAATTCATCTTATTTCTAATGAATTTTAAAGTGACTTCCTCATTGTAGCTATTAATTCACAAAAGAGCACATATAATTATGAACACAGGAAAAAATTGTGAGAAACAATTTGAAATGCTCCTACCAGAGATTTAACTAATTAATGAGATAGTTTGTTGATAAACATGAATTGTAAATCAAATTTGACAAGTAAATAACTTATACAATATAAAGTTTATTCATACATGCTCACCACTCAAACACAGTACTATCTTTTTTGAATGCTACTCTATACCACATAAAACACTCAAAGGGACAGAGAAAACAAAGCAGAAATGACATTTCCCCTCAAGTGACTTACTGTGGGGATATAAGGCATATTCAAATCCAACTACAGGATAGAGTGATGATAATGTAGGCTATCAGAGGTGGGACAAATTACTTGTCTCTAGGAGAGATAAGCTGTGTTTGAGTTGGACCTTAACCATAAGCAGGATTTGAAGTTGCAACTTGGACAAAGTAGGGCATTCCAGGTGGAGCTAACAGCACAAGCAATGCCAGGAAGGAAGAAAACTGTGACAAATTCGACAAGTAATTAAAATTGACTGAAGTGTTAAAGAAGAAGTAGTTTGAAATAACATATATTAAAGGTAATATGGTAATGATTCAGGGAAGACATGGAGGTATAATGAAATGAAGAGGTTCTTAAATCCATAACTATCTAGAAATTTGGTAGAGTTGACTGATTCATTAATTCGGTCATTCATTCATTCAAGCATTTCTTGACTGCCAACTTGGTGCTCAAACATTGAATATCCATTTAGCCCTCAAGACCTTGCCCAGAAGGCTATTCCCAAACTGAACCTCATTTCTTCCCCAGAAGATTTAGGGTACATGAAGAGTTAACCACTGCAGAGTAACGAAGGATAACAATTCGCGGTTTGTTGCTGCCTTCCATCTTCCCTGACAGAACAGCACGATATTGCTTGATTTGTCTCTCATTGGTGGTTTGGCTCTCAAAAAAGCCACCAAGACCACAGAGGGCACGAGCCGGCCTGATTGACACTGGCCTCATTCTGTGGGTGTGAGGCAGGAGAGCACCAGGCTTCGGGACATGGGCATTGGGTGCAAGTCTGGCTTAGAATCCCGACTGTCACTTACTGGCTGTGCGGCCTTGGGCATACATGTTACTGAATTGTGATTGTTTCCTCATCTGTGATATATGTAAAGTGTTTATTTAGAGTAGCCCCTGGCACATGGTATTTGAGTATCATTCATTTTTATAGCGATTTAGCATCAATATAACCATATAATGAGGGATGACTCCCTAGAGATAGTCTTGAGCAATTTGTGCTTAAATTAAGACTGTGGGTTTCTCAGAGCCCATTTCTCAGAGCATGGGGCTCTGACTTTTCCGTTTCTGTTCCAGGCCATTGGCATTGGGTAGACAGCCACGTTCTGCCTCTGCTTTTCCTGTCTGCTTGGTTTAGGCCACACCTGTTCCCATCTAGTCCTAACATTCATGTTGGGTAAATGTATTTGAAAATACATTTGTAATCTAAGGCTGGTATGTATTTAATATGCTTTACTATAAATATACTAATAATGAGAATTTTAAGGCAACATCAACATTTCCAAAAAGATAATCAATCAATTAGTTCTCCAGTGTTCCAGTTTCAAACTATCTTCAGATAATTTAACATTTTAGATCGAGTGCTCATCTTTTTTTGACATAGATTCCCAGTCAAATTATTAGGTACCATTCTCTAAGAACCCAAGTGTTAAACATTCTGTCTGCCTCCCACTTTTTTACCACAATGAACTAATTTTTAGAGAAGTTTCAGTTTCACAGCAAAATTGAGTGGCAAGTATATAGAGTTCGCATATACCCTCTGTCCCGACATGAGCACGACCTTTCCCACTACCAATAGCCTCCATCACAAGAGAAGACTTGTTACAATCAATGAATCTGCCTTGACACATCATTGTCACCCAAACTCCATAGCTTACTTTAGGGTTCACTCTTGATGTTGTATATTCCGTGGGTTGGGACAAATGTATAACGACGTGTACATTTCACCAGTTGTATGTACATACATGCAATCAGCCATTGCAGTATCGACAGAGTAGTTTCACTGCCCTAAAAATCCTCCACGCTCTGCATATTCATCCTTCCTTCCTCCCAACCCCTGGCAGCCACTGACATTTTTACTGTCTCCATAGTTTTGCCTTTTCCAGAATGTCATATAGTTGGAATCATACAGTATGTAGCCTTTTCAGATTGGCTTCTTTCAGTTAGTAATATGCATTTAAGGTTCCCTTATGTCTGTTGCTGGCTTGATAGCTACACCCTCTTTCCTCTTATTAGTATTAGCGTGACATTTCTTTCTCCACCCCTTTATTTTTAATTTATACTTGTCTTTATATTTAACGTGGTTTCTTGAAGACAACATAGAGTTGGGACTTGTTTTTTGATCCGCTCTAACAATCTCTGTTTTTTAATTGGTATAGTTAGATCATATATATTTAAAGTAATTATTGACATAGTTCAATTAATGTCTATCATATTTATACTGTTTTCTATTTGTTGCCCTTGTTCTTTGTTCCTACATTTTGTATTATACACTTTTTCTGTCTTTTGTGGTTGTAATTGAGCATTTTATATAGTTCTATTTACTGTCTTAGCGTATCAATTATACATCATTTTGTACTTTTTTTGGTGGTTGCCCTAAAGTTTGCAATACATATGTAAAACTAACCCAAATCCACTTTGAAATAGCACTATATTGTTTCACAGGCAGTACAAGAGCCTTACGATAAAAATATTTCTATTTCCTCCTATCCATCTTTTTTTACCATTGTGATCATTTGTTTCATTTACACATAAGCATTTATAAGCCTATACATATACGTAAACATATTTAATCAAATACATTGTTGTTATTATTGTGAAAAAATTGTCATCTGTTAGATCAGTTAAGAATAAAAAAATAGATGTTTTTATTGTACCTTCATTTATTCATTCTCTGATACTTTTCTTTTCTTTATGTAGATTTAAGTTTCTGACCTACACATTTTCCTTCTCTCTGAAGAACTTCCTTTAACATTTCTTGCTAGGCAGATTTACTGGCAACAAATTCTCTCAATTTCTGTTTGTCCAAGAAAGTCTTTATTTCTTCCTCACCTTTGGAGTATAATTTTGCAGGGTACAGAATTCTTGAGTGAGTTTTGTCTCTCAATGCTTTAAATATTTCACTCCACTCTCCTATTGCTTGCATGGTTTCTGAGAAAAAAATCAGATGCAACACTTACCTTTGCTCTTCTAAAGGCAAAGTGTTTTCTCCCTTCTGCCTTCTTTCAAGATTTTTTCTTTATCTTTGATATTCTGAAGTTTGAATATTATATGCTTAGGTGTAGTTTTGTATATCAGTCATTTATCCTGCTTGGTGTTCTCTAAGCTTCCTGGATCTGTGGTTTGGTGTCTGACATTAATTTAGGATAATTCTCAATCATTATTGCTTTCATTCCTTTATCTGATTCTTCTTCTTCTGGTATTCCCATTACACGCGTGTTATAGCTTTTGCAGTTGTCCCACATTTCTTGGATACTCTGTTCTATTTTTCAGTCTTTTCCTTGTTCTTCATTCTTTGGAAGTTTCTCTTGTCACATCCTAAAACTCAGAGATTCTTTCTTCAACTGCGTCCAGTCTCCTAATAAGACCATCGAAGATGTTCTTTATTTCGTTTACAGTGTTTTTTAATCTCTAGCATTGCTTTTTAATTCTTTCTTAGAATTCCCATCTCTCTGCTTACATGATACATCCATTCTTGCATATTGTCTATTTTTCCATTAAAGCCTTTAGCATATTAATTGTAGGTTGTTTTTTTCTAAATTCCTGGTATGGTAATTTTAACATTTCTACCATGTCTGACTCTGGCTCTGATGCCTGTTCAGTCTCTTCAAACTGTGTTCTTTGCCTTTTAGTATACCTTGTAAGATTTTTGTTGAAAGGAGGGCATGATGTATGGGGTAAAAGGAGCTTCAGCAAATAGGGCTTTAGTAATGCGGCAGTAGCGTGTGCAGGAGGGAGCCACATTCTATAGTCCTATGATTAGATCTCAGTCTTTGGGTGAGCCTGTACCCCTGAACTATGGACTTTGCCAGTGCTTCTCAGTCCCACCGCTCATCCTTACATGGGACAGGATGGCGAAAGGGAGCTAGAGTTGGATATTTCTCTTACCCCTGGTAGGTTACGCTCTGATAAAATCCCAGCAGGTTAGGTTTTAGTAAAAATTGTTTCTTCCGAGAGCAAGACTCATTAAAAAGAACAGAATGCTCTGGGTATTTCAAAATAGTTTCTTTTTTCCTCTCCCTACCTGATGCCCAAGGCAGTTCTTCTCTGACATTCACTGTGCGGACCTGGTAGAGCCCTGGAGGTAAAATTTGCAAAAGTATGGGGGCTCCCCTGTGACTGCGTTCCCTGGAAACTTTTAACTCTCAGAGGTGTTCGCCCTCAGTCTCCAGCAATCCATCACTTATAGTTCGGGTTTCCGTATTCCTGCACTGGTTCCCATGGAGGTTTCTGTTTATGAATTTCTTCTCCAGTAAATTATGATTCTCTGTATTTGTCTGTCTTTCCAATTTTGAGGACGGTGGTTTGCCCTGTGACCTCACTTCTCTAGTGGATCTAAGAGGAGTTGTTGATTTTTCAGTTTGTTCAGATGTTTACTTGTTGTTAGGAAGAAGTGTCAACTTCTAAACTCCTTACACATAGGACCGGAAACCAGAGTCACTCTGACCCCTTTTAAAATATTCACATTTATCCCCGACATCTGTAGAGCCCCATCAGTTTTGACTATTACTGGCTTACAGTAAGCGAGGCTCAGATTTCCTCATTTTGGAAAATTTGGGTCATCGGAGACTTTTTTTTTAAGTTCTGATACATCTGCTTCTCACTTTGTCCGATAAACTAAAAAAGTAAAATCCTGATTGTCAGCCTCTGAGACAGCAGAGGTTTCACTGTGGAGCATGACTCTGCCTTGACTGTCCCTCCCAATAAACAATTGCTCACTGTGGGCCTGGGGTCCCCACCCAAGGTAAATGACTCAGTTGCAATTTCAAAAATATCATAAGCAAGCACAGAATATTTGGGCAAGGAAACAGGACAATAAAGCCTGCTAGAATTAAGTTATGTCTGGTTTAATTACTATGGCATTGAATGGCGTCAAGCAGAAACCTAAGGGTAATAAAAATAAGCACTGTCATAACCATTAGAAATACTGTTCAGTGTTGAACTTTTGCCTTTATCACTTTGTTTTATTGTCTTCTACTACAGATTCCGTCCCAGCACTGGGTAGACTGTGTGATCATTTATTCTGCAGGCATTTACTGATTTCTCTAGTCCCAGTTTTCTCCTTATGAGCTGGATGAGCTCCAATATGCACTTTTTAATTTTGGATTTCATTTTTCACTGCTGAATCTCTGAATCATAGAATCTCGGAAGTTCTTTTTTCCTTCTAGTTCCAAAAGTATGTAATAAAATATGGATTCTTGAGCAGAAGACTCACTTAGAGTGATGTTAGTGAGAGAAAACAACTTGGGAGAAGGCTCAAACCCGGAGGGCTGGTGGCTCATCTTCCCTCCATCCCCTTTAGCAGAGCTCCACAATGTCTTCCACAGACCTGGTTCCAACATCACTTCCTCTGAGAGAACTTCCTAACTTCTCCTGAGAGGAACCCCTCCTCTCGGCCCCATAAGTCTCTGATATGACTTATGGAAGCATTCTATGGTTTACCTGCGTGCATACAGCTTCCCTCCCTACCCCAGACACTGAGCCACACAAAAACAGGAGCCATATTTCACTGCTCTTTGAGTGAACAGAGCCCTTCCCTCATATAATACACATCATTTATTTCAAATGATTTTGATAGTTGATAAAATGTTATATTTTATGAATATTCCATATATGTTATATACGTTCCAAACAAGCCTACAAGCACGCTCAGTGAACACACAGTGTGTGTACCTTGTTTCTGTGTTTTCTTCAGTTCTGAGTACGTGGCAGGGAGTCAGTAAGTAGAGGCTGTAATTCCCTGAATTGGAAGACGGATAATGATATTCTTCTTGGGCTCTTTCTTAAGAATCCCCCTGTTTACATCATATAAAAGCACTTACTAATTTACTCGCACATTGCTCATATCAAGTAGAAGTTTAAACTAAATGGTTTAATCTGTTATTTTAGGCAGCTAAAAATAGGCACACAGTTGGTCACTCCTGGAGGGCAAAGAAGGTGCCAGCTTATCTTGCATTACAGAGTACATTAAACAGTACAAGGTGTTGTAGTTGTTTTGGAAAATACTCTTTTATGACAGGGCTGAATCATGGGGCTGGGTTGCTGATGGGAGCGAGCAATTCCTCTGCAGCTCAGAGGGCAAAATGCGGAGCTGGGGCAGCGATACTGCTAGTGTCATTGCACCTTCTCTAATCCAAACTCTGTCCTCCACAGCCCTTCCTTTACAATATGACCCATGTAACAGAAGAAGAAATTTGCCAGCATTCTCTTGTGAACTTTCATTGGCAGTAGGTTTGCGTTAATTCATTGTCAGGCTCGAAGGCCAATGGGACCAGCGGTGGCCTGCAAGTTGCTAACTATTAAGACAGGAAAAATGATTTGGCACATTGTAAATTGTCGGATGAATTCCTCTGGGCTAATGCAAGCCAAGTCTCCTTTTCCTAAAAAGCCATAGGAAGGAGTTTTAATTGAATTATTCAGATCATTGCTTAAATGTGTTTTGCCTCTGTGGGCAGCTTTTGAGTTTTCTCTTCTTGCCTGTTTATTGATAATATGGTCAATAAATCTCTTAGAAGATCTTAACACTTGGCCAACAGTCATCTTCTCCATACCTCAGGCCTGATATCATTCTGGATGACTCAGTATGATAACCTTGCCTCATGGTTCCATGCGTGCCTCACCTTCAAGGACCTTCCTTCACTCAGGCTCTGCTCCATGGCTACACCCTAGATCTCGTCACATCCAGATTGGGCTGCCTCTCAAATAAAGCATTCACACTCATTCTTAACCACGTGTTCCCGACCATATCCCTCTTTTATATTATTGTTCCCAATATCCCAGTTCTTTGACTTCTTTAATATCTTTATTTTAGAGTTCCTTGTCCCTCTCCCCATTAGGTCTCTCCTTTCTTCACTTAGCTCCCCACCCTTGACATCACTTCATCCTTTTGTTTACCAGTATTCTAAAACCTCTAATTCTACTGTCTTCCCAACACACTGGGTGGAAGAAAACCCCACAAACAAAATCCAACAACTACCTTCTCTGCTTTTGCATTCAGCTCATTGACATTTTAAGAGAAAAGTCACACAGTGATCAGGATTGTCCCCCATAGAGTTATGTCTCTAATCTTGGTGAAGCATTCCCTGACAGCACTAACGTATTTTTCCTGATCAACTTGCTCTCATTCCATGTGATATTTCAGACGATGCCAAGCCTCTCAAAAGTACAACCCCTCCCTCCTCAGCTCCCCTTTGCTATCAGCCTCTGATCTTCTGTTTCACAGAGAAAACAAGTAGACAGTAATTCCTTCAATATACTTATATACAACTCTACCCTTTTCTTCTCTCTCCAGTTAAAATGAAAGAAAGTCTCTTCCTTTTTCCTAGGGGCTTACATGTAGTTATTACATCTTACTCTTTATATTTAATATCTCCCTCTCCACTGGCACATTTGAATATACATATGTATTTCCAATGGTGGTCGGGGGAGGGGGGGGCTTGTTTCTAATTCCTTCTCCTGTCCACTGTTTTCTCCCTAGTTTTCTTTTTCAATTCAGATCCCATCTCTTGAAAGAATTGTCTTTATTGATATCTCCACAGTGCCTCCTCCCAGGCACGACTCAACTTAGCCCTTCATTCTTACTACTCTACTCAAACAGATCTTTTTAAAATTTTTTTGGCTGAGGAAGATTCACCTGAGCTAACATCTGTGCCAACCTCCCTCTGTTTTTTGTATATAGGACACTGCCACAGCATGGCTGGTAAGTGGAGTAGGTCTGTGCCCAGGATCCGAGCCCACAACCCAGTCTGCCGAAGCGGAGCATGTGGAACTTTAACCACTTGGCCATGGGCCAGGGCCCTCAAATAGATCTTTAAAAGGCCACTAATAATTTCCTTGTAGCTATATTCAAAGGACACTTGTAAGTCTTTATCTTACTGCATTTCTCACTGATAAAAACATAACTGAGTTCTCCCTCTTTCTTAAAATACTTTCTTTCATATTTTCCATGTCAGAGAAATCCCTGTTTTTTTTCCCCATGCCTTTATATGTTCATTAATGGTCCTTGCTGTTTCCTCTTCCTCAGCTCATATCTTTTAAATAGATGCTATGCAAAGTGTTGTCTTCAGTGCTTTTCCTATGCCATTTCCACATCTTGTAGTAGGTGGACTAATAGCTCCCTCCCCAGAGATGTCCACATCCTAACTGCCAGGACATGTGAATATGTTACCTTACATGGCAAAAGGGACTGTGAAGATCTGATTAAATTAAGAACCTTGACATGGGAAGGTTATTCTGGATTATCCAGGTGAGCTCAATGTAATCATTAGAGTCCTCATAAGGGAAAGAGGAGGGCAGGAGAGTCGCTAATGGAGATATGGTGATAGAAGCGAAGGTCGGAGTGATGCTGGCAACCTAGAGAAATTGAAAAAGGTAAGAACATGGATTCTGCTTTAGAGCCTCCAGAAGGAATACAGCTTTGCTGATACCTTGACACTGTAAAACCAACTTCGAACTTCTGACCTATGGAACCATAATACATTTGTGTTGTTTCAAGCCACTAAGTTTGTGATAATTTGTTACAGCAGCAATCAAAAACTGAGACAATCCTCTCCCTGGACAATCTCATCTGAGGTTTCAGATCTTTATTCCGCACCTGTCTTTGTTCAGAAGGCTCCTGAATCAGTTATGGTAACCTCATTATTGTAACAAATTCACCCCCTAAACATATAATTCCTCCATCATAATACAGTTTACATATTGTTCCTGTAGTAGGGTTGGGTAGATGAAAAGGTCAGCAGGAGGGCACCTCCTCAGTCGTTCAGTAACTCAGGCTGACAGAGGTCCTGCCATCTTTGACATTTGCTGAAAACAGAAAGAGCATGGGAAGAAGACCATGGACCAGTGCACCTGGGAGGTTTTTATAGGTGTGGACCATAAGTAGGTATTTTTCTTCTCACATTCCACTGGCCAGATTTCAGTCACATAGCAGCATCCAGTTGCAAAGGATACAGGGAAATATAGTCTATTTATGTGCCCAACATGAAGAGAGAACGTGGATTTTGTTCAGCAGCTTTTTAAAATATCCCCAGATCTATATTTCAAAGTCTGGTCTATTTTCTGACATCGGAAGCCACATAGCCAACTTCTTACGGATAGCTTCGCCACTTTGCCCAGAGGCATCTATGAACCTTGAACTCAACATTTCAGAAATTGACCCATCATCTTCTCAATGTTGTGTCCTCTAGTGTTTTTATGCCAGTGAATGGTAGCACTATTACCCAAGCCAGAAACCTGGGGGTCGTCTGTGACTTCTCTCTCACTATGTACTTAATCACCAGGTCCATAAATAGTAAATAAAAGAATTATGTTTCAATTCTGTTCATCTCTCTAGCATTACTGCCACCACCCTAAACCATGCCATCACCGTCACTCACCTAGACCCCTGAAAATGCCACATAACTGGGTCCATTCTTAACCTTCACCTATCCATTTTTCATACTGAAACCCAAATGATCTTCTGTAAATCTTAATTTTCCAATTTGTGCCATTCTCCAAGTTCAAACTATTTATAAATTTTCTCAGTATTCCAAAGACAAAGTCAAAACTTAACATGGCTTCCAAGACTCTTCATGGCCCATCTCCTACTTGTACCTCCTACCTCACCTCCAGCCCCTCCCCATAACACTCTGTGCTACTGTCATGCCAAAGTCTTTTCAGTTCCTTTAAGGCTCCGTGTTGTCTCTTGCATCTGGATCTTCATATATCCTATTCCCCTTGCCTGGCTCCTCTCCTTCTTGCCTCAAACTTTACTAGTCAAGTCTTATCTATCTTTCAGATGTCAGCTCAAAGGTTATTTCCTCTGAGAAACTTTCTCTGATATCCCACAAGAACATAGGGCCCATATCATACTCCGTTTGTGTAACTGTCTGTCTTGAGAAACTGCAAGTTATGTGAGGGCAGGAAAAGAGTCGGTGGTAGTCTTTTTATCCTCAATGCCTAGTGTAGTGCCCAGTACCTAGTAGTGCTGAGCAAATATTTGTTTAAAGAATGAACAGATCCTCATTTGTGTGTATCTAAGGCTTATGAAGCTAGGTAAAGGCTAAAGTATTTATGTTCTCATCACTGAGGTTCAATTCCCACTTGTACTTTCAGTTTCTTTACTGGTTAAAATTAATGTTAATAGCAATGGTGGCTGCTGTCGTGGTGTGATCCTCAATCACCAATAGCAGCTATGTTTTATGTATGCAGATATAGTTATCAAATCAACCCATTCCTCGTGCTTCTAAGGGACACAAAAATAACGAAAGCTACTACTCAGTATAGATCAACAATGCTTTAGAAATAAACGCAACAACAAAAGATGTTTTCTAATTCAAGAAAATGTATATATATATGTATATATATATATATACACACACACATATATATATACACATATGTGTGTGTGTGTGCACTGGGCACTACACTATATATGCATACACTATATATATATATACACCAACTTCATGTGTTTATAGCAGCAGATAAACATATAAGTTTTACGGTTACTAAACTACTAGCTAAACTCAAGCCAATTTTTAATTCAAAAAGGGTCTAGCAGCTATAAGGGATTTGGTACAACGCTTTCTTATGTGACAAAAAAACAGAATTGCTTATAAGATCGTTGTGACAATATGCTCTATATTTCTCTAAATCAAGCCAAGACCATCCTTCATTATGAAGGATAAAGTGCATTTATATAACTTGAAGCTCGCAAGCATTGGCTCAAATAATAAATTATTTTGGTATGGAAATTTTTTAAAGAATTCTTAATAAATAAAATATATATTTTAATGCCATAAACTATGTTAATATCTGGTTAAAAATAAGATTTCAGTTATACCAAAGTCTGAAAATTCAGAATTACTGATCCCAAGGAAATCATAATCCATCTCCCAAGTGTACAATTCTGTTTTCAGAAGAAAAAGTTCTTTTAACACAGGACAATGCGATCTTTTATTTGGCACATCAAGAAAGTCAGTAAAATATTATGGGAAAGAATGGATCAATGTAAGATTTAGGGACTTTGATTTGCATTTAAATGGCATCATTCCTTAAAACTTGTCTATGCCATTTCCAGTGGCGAGTTCAACAAATGATGGAAAATAATACTGACTGTAAAAGTATGCTTACAATTGATCTTCCATGAGAAACATAGAAAAATTTTTATCAGAAAATAAGCAGAAAAGTATCTTTCTCACGAGGTTGAGTGAGTTGGGAGCTCCAGGCCAATTCCCGCTTCAGGCACTTTGGTGAATAGTTTGATGGTATTGTCCATAGTAACATTTTCACAATTTTCTTTTAGTTTAGGGAAGCAAATTGTTTGATAATAATAATTATGTTATTAACACAGATGGAGGATGTTAGCGGAGACTTCATGGGAAGATGCTGCCTGAATTAAGTTGTAAAGAATGGACAGGTTTTAGATAAGAGATGACTGGAGAGAAAACTTTCAAGGTAGGTGAGGAAAATCCCGAAATTGTTTGATAATAATAATTATGTTTAAAAAATTGTTCAGACTAAGACTTAGTGATTCTGTTTAAGGGAGCCACAGAAAGATCTATTCTCAAAGAAGGGAGAGTGAAGACATGAAATTGAAAAAGAGAAAAAAATGATTCCCAGGAAATGGAGGAGGGGAGTGGAAGAAGCAGAAAAACCGCAAGAAAAAAGGGAACAGTACACATGATAAGTGAGGTAAAAGGCCACTGGAACTGCTTTTGATTTTTCTCTGTGGCAATAGTTCTAGAAATCAACTGCTCTGGGTCTGGAGTATGGAATGCAGCATCCCAAGCTTCTTGCCTCTGCCTGACTCACTGTGGGGCATAAGGAATGACAATCTGCTTCACCACTGCAGATCTAATCAGCCTGTAACCCTTGTCTGAGCTAATGAGCTCTGTCCCAACAATGTGGTGACACAAAGTTGATTATGCCTCAGTACAATTAAACTTCAACTGAAGGATTACCCTGGAAGTTATATGGAAAATATTTCTTTATTTAATCAATGATTTTTGAGTTTCCAACATGTGCCAGGAGTATACTAGATTTTTGGAATTCAAATAATAATAATTGATGCATATACATCATGCATACTTGCCAGGAATTCTTCTGAACACTTAATATAACTCACTTAATCCTGGCAACAACCTAACTAAGCTGCTATTATTATTATCCGCATTTTACAGGTAAAGAAACTGAGGCGCAGGATGGTTTCATGATTTTATATGGCCCAAGGTCATATAAATAGTTAAATGGTGCAGTCCTTGACAAGTGAGACCCTGGGGTGATGCAGTGTGGTGAGGGACGTAATAGCAATAAGTGGAGGATGTGATGGAGAGGCAGCGACTGTACCCCTAACACAGACTGAGGATGTCCCATCTTCATGGGAAGATGGTGCCTGATTTAAGTTGTAAAGAATGGGCAGGTTTTAGATAAGAGATGAATGAAGAGAAAACTTTCAAGGCAGATGAGGAACATGAGGAAAATCCCAGAAGCCAGAAAGAACACAGAGGTTTGAGGAAAAGCACAAGGGTCAGTGGAATAGGAGTATATGACAGGAAATGGGGGTGGAGGTGAGAAAGGGAGGTGGAGAAGTGACTAAGGTCCAAGACTGAAGAGCCTGGCTCACCATGCAGGCTGGGAGGAGCCATGAAAAGAGTTCAATCTGAGAAAGACATATTTGGTTCTTAACATTAGAATAAACACTCTGGAGAATATTGCTTATGGGTTAAAAATAGTTTTGTTTTGTTTTTTTAAATTCAGTCAGATCTTGGTTTTGAATTCTGGCTCCTATTTATTCTGTGACCGTGGGCAAATCGCTCCACTGGACCCCCACTGCTCTGTTTGTAAAGAAGGACGAGGTGGTATCATGCTTAGAAGTGGCTTAGTAAATGGAGGTGCCCATAATATGCACGGCCAACTGGAGGAGAAGATAAGAATAAAGGAAACTAGTTTAGAGTTTATTTCAGTAATTCAGCAGTGAAATGATGATGGTTCTCAGTGGGATGGGGGTGAGGGTTGATTTTGCCCCTCCTCCCAGGGAACATTTGGCAATGTCTAGAGACAGTTTTAGTTGTCACAACTGGGAGTGGGTGATATTGGCACCCACTGGGTGGAGTCCAGGGATGCTGCTAAACATTCTACAATATACAGGACAGCCACCCACAAAAAAGAATTATCCTATCCAATATATCAACTGCGCCAATGTTAGTAAACCCTATCCTAAGCTAAGGTATGGGAGTGGAGAAAGGAAGAAGTGGACTGATTGAAGCGATAGTAATGATGCTAAATTAAAAGGTCTTGCTAACTGACTTGATGTGGAAGTTGCCATAGGGATGAGGTCTGAGGCATTAATCCCAGCACCTATTGGAGTGTCTTGCACATATACGGTATTCCAAAAAATTTCTTTTAAAAGGAAACTCTCCTTGAAAAGAGTCTTTGAAAATTATACTGGACATTCTCAAGGTATAACCAAGGATAGATTTAAGGTCTTATGATCGCTAGAGAAATCTACATTTTTACATTTATTAATCTTTCTGAGGAAACCATATTTTAAAACTTCAAATTATGTGGTCTTAATGCTCCTTTCTTGCCTAACCTCACTATTTTGGCTCTGAAGTAAAGCGAAAAAATCTAGCCATGCCATTTAAGCACCAGAGACAGTGGGATTACTTTTACCCTCAGATGTGGTTACTCGTCCTTCTCCACACTAATCCTTTCGCCAAAGCCTTTCTGTCCCCAGTGCCCATTTGCCATTGATCTATTATCCAATGGCCTAGAACCAGAATAGAGACATTTGTCCCCAGGGCTCCCTTTGCCCCCACTCAAAGGGTGCCCCTCAGTGGCCTTGTTGAGTGATCTGCATGCCACTGGTGAAGCACAGGAGTGCTACATGTACCAGGGCCATTTAGGTCGCTGCCACTGCTCTATTTGTACCCTTGTCACTCCACTAAGCCTCGTTTTACCGCCAAAGCCACCCTGTTCTTTCCATTTATAAACCATTACCTAAAACCATTTAGGGGGGACTCCCCAGGGCCTGGGGCAGTGTGTATTTGCAAAGTGCTGCACCACCAGGCCCAGGAGGGAACGCATGAACTCTGACTCTTCTTATCTCCGAGTGAGTTCCACACAGTCTAGGGCACCTACTGGGGGGTAGACCTTACCTCTCTTGTCAGTTCAAGGGTGTTAATCTCAGTGATCCTCATGTTCTCAGAGATCACAGTGATTATCAGTTCCCTGAATTCTCCTCATGGTATATTTCAGAAACGTTTAGAGTCTTAATGCAAACAGGACGTGTGAGGGCTTGACCTGATAATCTCAGTCTGATCAAGGTGGACACCCAGAATATGCCTGTAATCTGTTCTTTCCTACATACATTTTTAATTAATTGCATTTTATTTTCATATTGGTACTGGATAGAATTTTATTCTCGGACTATCTGCATTTGTTGACTCTTACACCCAACAGAATTAGCTGTTCAAAACATAGCCCTAAAGAAATTGAGCATTTTGTTCTCTGTAGCCATTGTTATGCACCTTTAGGACAGTAAATGCTGCCTTAGTAGGATCTTAGCAAACATATTTGAAAGGGAGCTGTGATGGGACTGAGTCTTTTCATCACAGCCTAGAATTATCTTTGGTCAAACTTTTAAATCCAAAGTCCATCTTATGATTTCTGTGGTCACAGGGGTTGGCAATCGTGTTTTCCAAAAATATTGAGGCGTCAGGAAGAAGGCCCTGAAACGAGTGAAGATGTCAGCACCTTCATTTATAAGAGCTCACACTGCCATCATGGAAAACACACTCATGCCAGAAGGAGGGAGGAGAGATTAAAGGAGCTCTGGAAGCAACAAGTTGGAGCTGGATTTCCTGGTGGTGGAGCGTGCACGCACACTTAGGAGGATGTCAAAACCATTTGTAAAGTTTTTTAGAAATTGAGCAACGGAACATTTTATCCATTTGTCAGAACTGTGAGCTCTGCTGCCTCAATTGCATTAGCTTTTTATTCATTTTTAAGTGACTGAATTGATGAAAACAAATTCCTTGTGAAGTCTCGCCAAAAGGCGTCAGGGGAAACGGCATCTGTTCATGTTCTGGATCCGCGTTCACATTCTGACGGAGGAGTTTCATGTCAAAACCAGTATCCCTGTGGTATGAAGTCCTCTTATTGTCAGCTATTCAGTTGCTACTAGAGACTACAGGTTGGTTTTTTTCTTTTAATTTTCATTTTTTAGTTTCTTGTGTTGAGAGAAAGTAAACAAACAAAGACATTGGTTTACAACAGAAATCCTAATGTGATGCTAAGAAAATGATGTTTCGTGTGATCACAAGATCGAAGTTCCTCCCATGAAGGATTCATCTGCTTCTGGGAATAGTTCTGAGAGTTTTTATATCCATTTTTGTGAAGCTTGAAGAGGCTTCAGTGTAACACTGCACCCCAAGAGGCCTGTAAAGTTGTTAAAATATTAAGAAAGACATAATTGTTAAAAGACTAGTTCTTAGATGAAATCTCTTGTGGAATATGAAAAATCTCCTGAGGCTACAAGGCGACAGTGGTGTATTGAGGACTGACGCGGCTCAGTTCATTTAGAAAATACCATCAACGGCTTTATTATGGGAATTTGGTAAAGAATCTTTCGTTAATAGGAAATATTTGGCTCTACACTGCAAATAAAATGATGTTTACATAATTTGTTAAGATCTTTCAAAGATTTAGTATCCTTCTGCTCGGCCTTAATGTGAAGTACTATATTAAATATCTGATTTTGAAAAAAAATAAATCCCACAAAATCAGTTATGGATAATGTGATTTCTCATTTTGGGTTGTATCCATTCTTTGTTCACTGAATTCATCCGATGTCATTACGGAAAATGATTCAAATTGCTACTGTGGGTTGATGTGATATAAATCATCTGTATTAGCAGACTGTGATGGAAAGATATGTCCAGATTCTGAATCCCCAAATTCATAAAGAGGAATTTACTCTGGATTCCTAGTGGCATAAGCAGAAGTAGCATCTCAGTCAAACACACTGTTGGTTTGTATGGGCTTTGACTACAAATCCCAAGGAAAACCTGAACCTGCTGATCTGGCCTGGATCATATGGGAACCTTTGGACTTCTATGCCCCTTAGACTACACCCAGAATATGAGCTAGTCCAAGCAGCCTGCTTTATCTCCTTCCCCTGAGGGCCAACCTGATATTCATGTTAAAACTCCACCTTGTCCTTGGCACAGCTCGGAATCTTTTTTTCCTGGGGAGTGTGTTCCCTTGGAATAGAACAGAGATGGTGGTAAGCCAGGTACAACTCAGAAAGAGTAAGCAATTTCTAGATTAGAGTTATACTAGTTATATTAGCTAGTTAGCTAGATTAGTTAGAGTGTGTAGCCAAGAACCTCTAAGTCTAAGACAATACAATTCAATTTGATTTTGAGTACCGATGAGCACCGGGGTTAGCCTTTGGTGGGCTGGGGTGGGGTGGGCAATTAAATGTACATGGACTTGGCCAAGGCTTCCCTCCACTCCCTTGGCCCCTTAGATTCTACTGGTCTCCTTTGAGTCTACGGGGGAGCCAAGATTTTATCTTGTAAGCCAGGAGAGTGACATGATGAGATATGCCTTTCAGAAAGAGAACCTAGAAATTATCTGAGTGACAGATCAGAAGGAAGAGAAAGCTGGATGGAGCCAGGGCAATCAAGGTCATTAAAATATTCCAGGTGAGAGACCAAGAAGATCAGCATCAGGGAAGTGAATTGGTTAAAGGAACGGTAACGCAAAATGACTCTCAGGATGCAATGGAAGGTCCTCAAGTGGGTAGAGAGAGGCTTTTGTTTTCTGAGCTTATCAAATGGTATGAAAGAAAAGTGTGTACGGTAGGAATGCAGTAACCCAAATATCCAATGTTGAAAAGATTTCAAAGTGAAAGATGGCAGTTTAAGAGGTAGAATAATCCAAAATGTCTGCTGATGCTCTTTGTGCTCTCCTGAAAACCCCAACTAACACGAGTACTAATTTCACATTAAATAGCGCTAAACTCTTCACTTTGTACACATTTTGATGAAGTCCCTCCCGCAACATCCTATCCCTAAATTATGCATCAGGGTGCTCCGCTTCCGCCTGTGACAGTCTCTCTTCCTTAGTGGTTTCTCCATCAGAGACGGTGGTTCCCCAGCACATTAAAGGAAGTGATCGTTATCATCCCTCCCTGGCTTCATTATTATTTCACAGGATGGACTGCAGAAGATAAAGCATAAATATCCCTTTCTTACTGTTCATTATGAGTCACATTTTCTCATATTCAATTTCATTCTTCCCTTCCAAGAAATCTAAATAGGAGTAGATATCGATTCTGGAAATGTTTCTTAAATGGTCAGAAATAGCAAACTATACCCTGAAGCATAACTTTAAATGCACATTTTATGTCCTTTGGATAAAACAAAGATCTATGCTTTGTCATAGCATTAGAGGAACATATCAGGAGATGGATATTTTGTGTTTAGCGGGGAAAAAGTATTTTTACCAGTTTTTCAGTGCCTAGAATGAACAAAACATCTAAGATTTCTTTTCAAGCCCTTTTACAGTTTAGCAGAATCAAAGGGGAAAATTCACCTGCAATTTTGATACACAGCCTGACAGGACATGGACTAACAATTCACAAAAAAATTCTGATGGAAAGATTTATCTCTTGGAAGAAATCCATACTGATAAAGTGGGTAGATAAAGCAGGATGGAATAGCACATAGTTGAAACTAGTTCTTACATTTTTCATGTAATGGCATTCTTTTGTTCTTTGTATTAAATATTCTAAATAATGTCTCGCTCTCTCTATTAATTGATGGAATTAAAGCAAGCTAGATACTATGTGCACATGCGTCATTTCTGATTGGCCCAGTTTGAAAGCTTACTGGGGCATGAAAAAAAAAATCATCACATACACAATGCCTTCTTTCTGGGCAGTCTAAGGACCACAAGCCTGGAAACAGAAATGGGAATGTATTCTGAAAATCACAGCTTTGAATCGGCAAGCTATCATTTTCAACAGTAAAAACACAGTAAGACTCACTGTGAAGAGACTATTCCCTGTTTAACCTCACGGGAAAAGCGCATCGAATCCAAACCTTCACAGACACGGCTGCTGATGGTGTGATTTTCCCTGTAGGCAAGTGTGGAAGAAAAGCCTGATCTTTTGGCGCAGTCTGCCTGCTAACAGGGTCAGCGTCAGGGGACGGTCACTCAGGGCCCAGCTACCAGAATGACTCTGCACTTGGTAAAATGCTCTGCTGTCACTGAGCGCTGAAACTCTCAATAATTTTGGAACAAGAAGCTCTGCATCTTCATTTTGCGCCGGGCCTCACACATTATATAGCCAGTCCTACCTGCTGGACCCATCATTTTGCAGCTCGGTCTTTTTGCTTTATAATGGAAGGGCATGAAGGCTTTTAAAAAAAATTTCACAGTCTCACTTTTGGGAGCTATTTATACTATGGACTTGAATAACTCGTGGCTTCTGCATGGCAGGGTGTTGCTGTCGTTCTATTCTTACTCTTGGACTTAGGTCTCCCTTCCCCAACACACACACACAGTTTAATAGCCTGATCTATTAACTATAGGTAATGATATGAGAATAGAGCTCTAACTTCCGTTATAAATACTGACTCCCTTCCTCTGGTCTTAGTTCTCCGGGATAGAACACTCTGTGCATGTTCCATACACTCACTTGCTTTTTCCTTAATGGTCTTTCAATGTTTACTTAGTTCCTGTTTCAAGCTGTATCTCAATGGGTTACTTCTATCAAAACCGTGCTTCAGAAAAACCTAACTAAAAAGAGTGAAGTTAGCTGTTCACAGACATTTTGATTAACTTTTTCCTTTTAAACCACTTTTGATGTTAAAATGCTTTCTGTGGAACAGACTTAATTCTTTGCCCATTATTGCATCATTTGAAATAGGATTAACTGAATTACAACCAAGTGATTGTTTTTTGCATCTCTGTTGAGGGACTCCGTGTTGTTGAAATGGTTAATGTTTTGATTGTTTTATTTTTTAGATCACAAGATTTCTGATAATTAGATATGGTTAATTTATCCATATGTTGGTTTTTGAAAATTTTAAATGTCATGAATCTTTAAAGTTGGATATTCTAGCTTCTTCTAAAATGTAGAAGGGGCTAGCCTCAATGGTTTAGCTGTTCTTAAATTGATGAAGTCCAACTTATCTATCATTTTCTTATGGATAGTGTTTTTGTGTTGTGTTTAAAAGCTCTTTGCCTATTTTAAGCTCACAATATATTCCTTTATATAATTTTCCAGGAAATATATTGTTTGAATTTTCATATCGAAATCTATTCCATCTGGAATTGATTTTTATATATGATATAAGATAGTGAAGTGGGATTCAAGGTTCATTTTTTTCCCCCTTTGTGGCTATCCTATTCACTGGGGAGAGAAGAGGCAAAAGAAACTATCATTTCCACTGCTATGATGACACTGTTGTCATCAATGAAGTATTTGTATATATGTGGGTTTGCTTCTAGAATATTTTGCTCAATAAATTTATTGTCTATCCTTTAATCAATACTAAACATACAATAACTATAAATATGTTTTAATATCTGATGTTGTAGGTCTTCCAACTTTGTTTTTCTTCTTCAAGGTCATCATGACAATTCTTGGTCTTTAACATTTCCACATTGATTTAAATCAGCTTCTCAAACTCCATAAAAATACCTGTTGAGATTTTGATTAGGAGTACATGGAATTTATAGATCAATCTGGAGGGAAATGGCTTTCCTACACTACTGTAATCTAATTCATGGGCACAGTATATGATACATTAATTTAGGTCTTTTTCAATTCCTTGTGATAATGCTTTTTAGTTTTCCCTCTTACATACTATTGTTAGGTATAATCCTAGATACTTAAGTTTTTGATGTTATTGTAAATAACATTGTACTGATTTTTAATTTTATTTTCTAATTATTTGTTGATATTTTATGAGTGTAATTTATTTTTGTATATTGACTTTGTATCTACTGACTTTGATAAATTCCCTTATTGATTCTAATAGTTTATCTTTTGTATTTTCTATGTACATTCTCATGTCTCCTCAATCCATAAATATTTTATTTCTTTTTCTTGCCTTATTGCATTGGCAGAACTTCCAGGAGAATATTAAATGGAAATTGAAACAGGGCTATCCTTATCTCCTGAGTTATCCTTATCTCAGGAAGAAATTTTTTAATATTTCATCAAGTGATGCTTTCTATAAGTTTTCTTGAAGATACTTTTTATCATATAAAGATATTTCCTTCTATTTCTATTTTGCTAAGAGGAATTTGTTGTTGTCTTGTTTCAATCATGTGTGGTTGTAAATGTTTTTATTTACATTTTTCACATTTATTGAAGCAACTACATGCTTTTTGCCTTATTTCTGTTAATGTAGTGAATTACAGTGGTTCATTTTTGAGTGATAAATCAACCCTGCATTCTTGGTTTAAACCTGACTTTGTGGGGATATGTTATGCTTTTCCATATTGTTGAATTCAATTTGCTACTACTTTATTTAGTATGTTTATGCCTATGTTCATAAGAAAGATCTGTAATTTTTCTCTTTTATGTCTTTGTCAGATGTTGCTGACAAGATTATGATGACCTCATAACACGAGTTGGGAAATACACCCCCTATAGCTAGACTCTAAAAAAGTTTGTGCAGGATTGAAATTATTTCTTCCTAAAGTATTTAGAGCAATTCTCTTGAAGCATCTGGACCTAGAGTTTTCTTTGTAGGAAAGTTTTTAATTTTGAAATCAATCTTTTTCACATGCAATAGCATCACTCACATTTTTTATTTCTTCATTTGTATCAGTTTTAATAAGTTGTGGTTTTTCCCCAAGGAATTTATTTATCTAATTTATGAAATTAGCTGATATTAAGTTGTTCATGATCCCGCTTACTATATTTTAATGTGTGTAGTGATGTTCCCTTTTTTCCTGATATTAGTAATTTGTTCCTAATATTTCCCTGGTCTCCATTTTTTCTTTTCTTTCTTTTTCTTTTGAGGAAGGTTAGCCCTGAGCTAACATCTGCTGCCAATCCTCCTCTTTTTGCTGAGGAAGACTGGCCCTGAGCTAACATCCATGCCCAGCTTCCTCTACTTTATATGTGGGACACCTGCCACAGCATGGCTTGACAAGTGGTGCTAGGTCCACACTCAGGACCCAAACTGGTGAACCCTGGACCGCTGAAGCAGAACGTGCAAACTTAACCACTGCACCACTGGGCTGTCCCCCCTGCCCTCTCTCTTTCTGAGTCAATATTGCTGGGGATTTATAAATTAAATTAGTGTTTTCAAAGAACCAACTTTTGCCTTTTTTGTTTTCCCTATTAAATATTTGTTTTTTATTTCATTTATACTGCTCTTTTTAAAAAAAATGCAATTTCGTTTCTTCCTTTATATTTATGTTTAATTTATTCTTTCTTCTAGACTTTTGAGTTGGAGGCTTAGATCACTGATTTTTCAGCTTCTTTCTCCCTCTTTTAGTAAATGTATTTGAGGCTTTAAAATTACCCCTTTAAGCACTACTCTTTCTACATTTCACACGTCACTCATTTCCAGATATTTTCTAACTTCCTCAATTAAAACTTTGATTTTTATCTATGCAGTGCAGTGAGAGTGCTGTAAACCAGACACCACTGTATTCTGTTTTGCTCCCATGCTCTGTGACAAAAATCAGCCTAGTCTCCAAAGGCTTGTGGGGCTCACCTCAAAGTGTGTCTCGTCTCTCTAGAATCTCTGCTGAAGCCTCAAGGAATCAAGATCTAGAATCTTCCAGTCTTGAAGCATTGGTTTCTTTCTGTAATGTTCAAACAGTTTTTTCTTTTTAAATACAGGTTTGCAGTTGTTCTTGGCCGAGGATGAGTCTCATCAAACCACTCCCTTATAGCCAAAAGCACTTCATCCCCTTGATTAAAATTTTACCAGTAAAATACATTTAACTTCTGTTTATGCTATGGTACATATTTGTACAACTTATTATTATCTAGAGAATGGCAATCTAGAAATATTGAGATTATTTTTGAGAATATTTAGTTTAAAAATTAGATAAATAATTTTCTTTGTGAGTCTTAATACAACATTGCGTGTGTGTGTATTTCCATATCTGATTTCATCACTTACATGAGTGTAATTTTTTTGAGAGATTGCCAAGGCAAAAGCTGTTTTTTTGGGAGTGTGGAGAAGGCATCAAGCACTAGCCATTTTTGGGTTTCGTCAAACTCATGTCCTTGTTTTTGAGTGTGTCAGGGTGGGAACTGGTGTGGCAGGGATGATGGTTGAAAATTCCTACTCATGAGGCTACAACATCCACGGGATGTTCCCTGATTCACAGATATAGGTCAGCCCTTTCAAACAGTTCTGACTTTTTACATTGCAAATCTTTTCTCACTGCTGAAAGCCTTTCTGACCGCTGTTGGTGGCTCAGTAGCCTCATCTTTATCTAGAAAGAACAATGCCTAACGATTTTCAGTACTTTAATGTTACTTTTGAGAATGTCTCAATCCTAAAACAGGTGATTTCTTCATCATGTACAAATGAGTGAATTATGATGTGGTCACTCAGCTCTAGGTTTCATTTTTGATTTTTTCCTTAATTCCTTAACCAGAAAACAAGACTTTTTGTGCCAATGTTTTCTATTCTCACTGAGAAGCAGCACACTTGTATTTTCACTTTCTATCCAGGCTGGTGTGAATTCTGTCCTTAAATTATATCAGATGGCTCTTTCCTTATTAAGCTTTGCAGCCTGGCCCCTCCCTGGAGGCTCTGGACTCAGGACGGTGATTCTGTGAGGGCTTCTCCTCACTCACATTTTTCTCTGGGTAAGCTCAGGCTATGCTGAACATCAAAGGCAGCCTTGGAAAAGAAAAGACACACAAAAATAATATCTGGCAGTTGGAAGGTGGAAGGAGGGAGAGAGAGTCAGGCTATCCCACCAGCTTGTCTTAGGGCTGGCAAAGGAATTATATTCTGGCTGTATATAGAGAGCTTATGGAGTAATGAGACTTGTTCAACAGGTCATTCAGGAAAATCACATTCTCTTAGCCATGCTCAGCAGCTTTAGGTCTTTCTTAGGAAGTGATGTCAGAGCCATTTTCTATTTCTTCCTTCTGGAAGACTGACTCCCTGGACCCGCTATTTCCCTCCCCATGTATGTACCCAGGGTGATCAGGTACGCTAGAGGAGAAGGTTTACAAGGTAAAGACAGGCATGGTCACCACTGCATAACTTCGATGATTGTACCATTTTGTTCTCTTGAATAATTGTTATTCTCTACTTGACACAGATCCAATAGAGAACACATTAATTACTCCCAACACCCTTGGATTCTTGCCACTATCCATGCCAAAAACAGAACTGATAATAATGATACAGGGCAACTGTGAGAAACGGATTGTCAGGATGGAGAGAGGGGAGAAACATTATGAGAAAAACATGTGTAGTGTCTTAGTCTGTTCAGGCTGCTATAACAGAATACCATAGGATGGGGGACTTGAACAACAGACATTTGTTTCTCACAGTTCTAGAGGCTGGGAAGTCCAAGGTCAAGGCAACAGCAGATTCGGTGTCCGGTGAGAGACCCTCTTCCTGGTTCATAGATGACTGTATCTTCTCGCTGTGTCCTCACACGGCACAAGGGGTATGAGAGCTCTCTGGGTTCTCTTTAATAAGGACACTAATCCAATTTTTGAGGACTCTAGTTTCACCTCCCAAAGGCCTCATCTCCTAATACCATCACATTTGGGGCTCAGAATTCACAAAAGACACAAATATGCAGTCTACAGCAGGTAGGCTATAAGTTGCCTTGTTGGACTGTTTTTGGAAGGGAAATGGTGCCTTAGGAAGGTCACAGTCAATGAGGACAACGTGAACATGGGATCAGAGAAGCCAGTGGACGATGGCACTTGACTAGGATATGGTTAGAGCAAAACAGGAAGGGAGGGGCTACTGCATTTTATGACCTCTCTGTTGGTTTCTGATATTTCTAAGGGTTGAGATACTGGTTTATGAAGCAATGCCAGAAGAGTTTGGATTTATCTGCAGCAACATAACGTACATTTAGAAAATGCATGGCATCTCTCAGATAGCTGATGTTCCTCAAGCGTCCTTTTACTTCTATAGTTCCCTAAAACAAACTGGATGATGAAGACTCTAGCTCCAATTCCTTCTTCCCCTTCCCACACAAATGGTGGTAAATTTCCTCATTTATGAAATAAAACGAGTAAATTAAACAATTCCCAATGTCCTGATAGCTTTGATAGTTTAAGCTCTGCCTTTGTGAACCCTAAGGTTTTATGACTTCTTACCCAGTTTACATACTGAGTAACATTTATGCAATACTCAGTGATATTCCAGGTGACTTAAGGACCTTTCTGTTCATTCCAGTTATGATAGAAGCTGCCAGGTGCTTAATATCGAACTTCATTTTCTCCAAGTGGATTGCTAACACCTTGAAGCTAGAGATCACAATTACCTTTTGGAATATCATGTGATAACTGATATCACAGCAGTGCCAGCCAATTCAAGAGAAAGATGACACTGGTTACTTGTTTCAAGAGGGCAATTCAGGTACAGGCAGGGTGGACTTCGCTGTTTAAAGTGAAGCTTACTGATGAAGGGCAACTCACAAAGCCTGGTGCCAACTGTTTTCTTTTGGCAGGTCACCAACATCTCTCAGATTTCAGCTTTGCAATTATAGATGCTAATTACTTTGAAGTTTATCAGTCTACCTAATGGCAAAAGCAATCACCTGATGAGTCTGATTATCTCTCATATCAAGCATCATTAATGTGTCTTTGCTCATCAGAATAAATGTGTACCTCCATAACGTGGAAAGAAACTTGTAATGGAGTCAAAATCTCGGGTCTTAGAATTTCAACATTTATTTGCTGGACATCCTTAGGGAAAATCATTGATCTACTCTGAGCCCTTTTCCACATGTAAACTTTGGAATAATCCCTACACAACCACATTTTTTAAGGTTGTTAAAAGACCCAGAGAGAACATCTAATTTTCTCCATAAGTGACAAAACAGAGACTCGAAGAATTTCAAAAACTTAAGCAACATGTCCAAGTTTGTGGAAGCTGAAAGTCAATGTGCTTTCCTTTAGGTCACATTAACTCTATTCTGAAGACCAAGTGAGATAATGTATATGAAAGTTATAATATAGAAACTATAATATATTATACCATATTGAATATTTCAATGGCATATTGGCAAAGAAGGGTAGTAGTGATATCTCTATTTTCCAAATGAGAAAACTAAGGCACAGGTAAATTGAAAGATTGCTTGGAATCAGCTATCAGGGATAGAAGTCAGGTTTTTTATGAACCTATTTCAGTAGTCTCTCCATGAGAATATACTGTAAGGAGATATTATTTTCAATAGGGACTAAATTTATTTGTCACTAAGTGGCAGTATAGAATAATAGAAAGAACATGAGCTCTGGAGGCAGGCAAACCTGGGTTCCAAACCTGGACCCATTCATTCCTAGCTATGTCACTTTGGATAAATATTTAACCTCCCTGAGTATGGGATTCCTCAGGTAACAGGGGAGATATATCTAATTAGTAATAATACTATTGAATACTTATGGAGCATTTATCATGTAATAGTTACTGCTTTAATGGTTTTACTGTTTTCGTTTTAATAGTTTAACTTGCTAGCTCGGTGACTCCCCAGAACAGGATTATTGTGAAAACTGTTAGGAGAAGATTAAATATGTAGAGCGCCTTTTGCATTTCCTCTCTTCCTCTTAAACACTATCCGTAAGTTTGGTATTCATGCTAGTCAGAAAACATAAGCTGTGACAAATGAATCTCCTACTCTTTCCATTGTGACTCAGTGTAGGAAAAGTGGGAAGGAAAAGATAATGGGATTGATTATTTCGTATCTATCACAATTTGGAGACAAATTATTGAGTTTTAGTGTTTTTCCAAGCATTAAAGACAATAATGCTCTGGTCTAACATTGTGGTCATCTCTACCAAACCTGAAAAAAACAACAATTTTCAGTTTTTGTTTTTAAATTGATGTTGTTGATGTTTGTCCACAGCCAAGCAAAAATAGTTTTCCTCCAAAAATTGTCTTCTAATTAAAATATAGGTAAACTACATTCATTACATAAGCACATGTTCGATTCTTGTAATTTTCTCTCGTTAAAAACATAGTGAGAAGGAACTAATTCTCACAGGAGATTTTTCCTAAAGAAATTATATCCTATAATCAAAATAAAAATTCACTTTCCCATTAGAAAAGGAATTCAGGTCAAGAATGTGAACTAGCCGTTTCAGAATACAACCGCATATATGATTTAGAATGAGTATTAAAAACAAACTCTTTCTGCTGTCCTATTTACCAGAAGGTCTTTTCAGCAGTTTCTGTAAATTCTTACCTTGTTGTTCAAAAGCGACTAGAGAATAGAGCTATTATTTCTGTGACTTTTCATTAATTCTGGGCCTTATGGTGACTGAACATCTTTCTTTCCAGAAGCTCAGAGACATTGTTTACTGAGCTGCTATGCTAATTTGTACTTTGGAACAAAGCTTGAGCTAGCACTTACTTCAGAGATGGTGCAAATGAATTGGGGAGAAGCAATGGTACCCAGATCTTGTAGTTTTGGAGATTGTCAAAACTTCAACAAAGTATTTGATGATTATCTTAAATCTATATCTTTACTCATAACCTCTCTTCTGATTCTAAATAATTTATTAACCATGCATAATATATTCACCTAGAAGTCCCACAGTCACCTCAGATTCGACTCATCCTATATGTACTCGTAATATTCTCCTCCAGATCTGCTATTCCTTTGGTATTCCACCTCTTGATTAATGATTTACTATCTACCTAGATGCCCAAGCCAGAAACCTGACCATCATTCTTGATTCTTCCTTTTGTTCAACATTTTTATCCAATGAATCTCTTCTGACCGTCAATTCTACTTCCAAAATGTCTTTGAGTCTGCTTGTTCTTCCAACCACTACCCACATTTTCTCTCCCCTGGATTATTGTCATAGCTTCCCAATGGGTCTACCCATCTCCAGGGTAACCACTTTCCATTCCACCCACTGAACTGCTGCCAGAGTGTGCTTTCTGAATAACAAATCTGATCTTGTCGCTCACACAATTAAAGTCCTCCAGTGGATCCCAGCTACTTACAGCATGGAAATTCAAACCCCTCAGCATAGCCTGCAAAGACTGTTTTTGATGTGGCTCCTGTGTCTTTCATCTGCAACCCAACACTATCCTCCCTGAACTTTTCACAGCTTGGCCTCATGTAATGCTCTCTCTCATGTTTCTGTGGCTTTGCACATGCAGTTCCCATGCCTGGAACAGCTGTTCTTTCCACTCCCTAAATACCTGCTCATAGTTCAGGTGGCATCTGTCCTAGGCAGCTCTTCCTAGTCCCCTCTGTGCATATTCTGAGTAACAATCTCATGCCCATCATTATGGTAGTTTCTACTTCATTATATTTTAATTCATTGTTTATATATTAGTTTCCCCCTCCTTTCTGTGTATTCATTTGAGCATTCTTTGTATTCTCAGCATCTATCAGAGTGCTTGGCAGTAGAATAGGAACTCAGGACATGTTTGCTGAATATGAATGAATACCGAGGCAGCTGCTTTCAGTCCGAGCGCAGCAACTCTGGGCATGCAACTTAATGTCCTTTGAGACTTTGTCCTCATTTGCAAAACCAGGGATGACAAGACCTACCTTGCTGTGCTGCTATAATAACCAAATAAGACAGGGACATACTTTGTAAACAGTAAATTCATAAACTTGCATAAATATATCATGTATAAGATTATGTAATTATTGTGACCTATTGCACACTAAGCAATGTATTTCTAAAAACTGATTTATCAGTACGTGCAATGACACACAAGGACACTGCACAAAACAACCAAGGCTTTCCTTTCATTCCCCACTCCTTTGCTTTTCTTCCCTCCCCAACCCCCACTACTGATGCACATACTCTTTATGTTAACAGCCACCAGGTCTGGTGTCCTGAATTTGCTGTCCACTTTCACACCAGCATGACTTCACTCATGCTATCCTTTTATTTCTTTTTCTTGCTTAATTGCTCTCGTCAAAACCTCCAGGACTATGTTGAATAGGCAAGGCAAGAGTGGGTACCCTTGTCTTGTTCCTGTTCTCAGAGGGATGGCTTTTAGTTTTTCACCATTAAGTATGATGTTGGCTGTGGGTTTGTCATATATTGCTTCTATTATGTTGAGGTACTTTCCTTCTATACTCATTTTATTGAGAGTTTTTTTTATTATAAATGGATGTTGGATCTTGCCAAATGCTTTCTCTGCATCTAATGAGATAATCAGGTAATTTTTCTTCCTCATTTTGTTAATGTGGTGTATCACATTGATTGATTTGTGGATGTTGAATCATCCCTGGCATAAATCCCACTTGATCATAGTGTATGATCCTTTTAATGTATTGCTGTATTCAGTTTGTCAATATTTTGTTGAGGGTTTTTGCATCTATTTTTCATCAGTGATATTAGCCTGTAGTTTTCCTTCTTTGTGCTGTCCTTGCCTTGTTTTGGTATAAGGGTAATTTGGCCTCATAGAATGAGTTAGGAAGCCTTCCATCCTCTTCAAGTTTTTGGAATAGGTTGAGAAGGATAGGTATGAAATCTTGAATGTTTGGTAGAATTCTCCAGAGAAGCCATCTGGTCCTGTGCTTTTGTCTTTTGGAGGTTTTTGATTACTGTTTCAGTCTCTTTACTAATGTTTGGCCTATTAAGATTCTCTATTTCTTCTTGATTCCATTTTGGTTGTATGAGTCTAAGAATTTATCTATTTCTTCTAGGTTACCCAATTTGTGGGCATCACTTTTTCATAGTATTCTCTTATAATCCTTTGCATTTCTGCAGTATCCATTGTAATTTCTCCTCTTTCATTTCTAATTTTATTTATTTGACCCTTCTGTTTTTTTGTCTTAGTGAATCTGGCTAAGGTTTTGTCAATTTTGTTCATCTTCTTAAAGAACCAGCTCTTAGTTTCATTGATCCTTTCTACTGTTTTTTAGGCTCTATTTAATTTATTTCTGTTCTCATTTTTATTATTTCCATCCTTCTACTGGCTTTAGGATTTATTTTTTCTTCTTTTTTTCTAATTCTGTTAGGTGTGGTTTAAGATTATTTATTTGAGATTTTCCTTGTTTGTTGAGGTGGGCCTATACTGCTATGAATTTCCTTATTATAACTGCTTTTCCTGCATCCCATAAGAATTGGTATATGTTTTCATTTTCATTTGTCTCCAGGTATTTTTTAATTTCCTCTTTGATTTCTTCATTGATCCAATGGTTGCTCAGTAGCATGTTGTTTAGTCTCCACATTTGTGACTTTCCCAGGTTTTTCTTATGGTTGATTTCCAGTTTCATAGCATTATGGTTGGAAAAGATGCTTGATATGATTTCAATCTTCTTAAATTTATTGAGGCTTACCTTGTTTCCCAACATATGGTCTATCTTTGAGAATATTCCATGTGCACTTGACAAGAATGTGTATTCTGCCGTTTTGGGATGGAATGCTCAACATAAATCTATCAAGTCCATCAGATCAAGTGTTTCATTTAAATCCATTATTTCTTTGATGACTTTCTGTCTGGATGATCTACCCATTGATGTAAATGGGGTGTTGAGGTCCCCCACCGTTATTGTGCTGCGATTAATTTCTCACTTTAAGTCTGTTAATAGTTGCTTTATATACTTTGGTGCTCCTGTGTTATGTGCATATATGTTCATAAGTATTATGTTCTCTTGTTGGAAAGTCCCTTTTATCATTATGTACTGCCCCTCTTTGCCTCTTATTGTCATTTTTCTCTCATGTTTCCAGCTGCGTTTCCAGCTGCTCTGTGTCTTTTGATAGGAAAATTCAATCCATTTACATTTAGAGTGATTACTGATATATAAGGGCTTAATACTGCCATTTTATCTCTTGTTTTCCAGTTGTTCTATGTTTCTATTGTTTCTCATCTTTTGTGTTTCTGACTACCATTTCAGTTTGGTGATTTTCTGTGGCAGTTTTCTAAGTTTTCTCTTTCTTTATGAATTGTGGCTCTGCTTTGATTTTTCTTTTAGTGGTTTCTGAGAAGTTTGTGTAAAAGATCTTGTAGATGAGATAGTCCATTTTCTGATAGCCTCTTATTGCTATTAGCCTAAGCAGGTTCCGTCCCTTTCCTCTTCTTCTTCTGAGTTATTGTTGTCACAAATTATTCTGTTTTCCGTTGTGAGTTTGTGACTAAGTTGAAGTGCTTATAGTTACTTTCGATATTTTCCTTCCCTTTATCTTTTAAGTTACAATTAAATATTTGCTCCACTGTTCTGAAAAAGAGCTGCAGTTTTCTGACTTTGTCTGTCTTTTTATCTCCTTGTTTGAAGCTCTGTAGACCTTTGCCTTTTTGTTTTAGGTGTGAGCCCATCCTTGATTATTTCTTATAGGGTATAGCCAGTGGCAGTAAACTCCCTTGACTTTTGCTTATCTGGGAAAGCTTTTATTTTTCCATTGTCTCTAAAGCATAGCATCCCTGGATAGAGTATTCTTGGCTGAATGCTTTTGTCTTTCAGTATTTTGAATATATCATTCCACTCTCTCCTAGTCTATAACGTTTCTACTGAGAAATCCACTGAAAGCCTGATAGGGGTTCCTTTGTAGGTTATTTTCTTCTGCTTTACTGCCCTTAATACCTTTTCTTTGTCATTGACTTTTGCCAGTTTTACTACTATATGCCTTGGAGAAGGTCTTTTAGCATTGATGTAATTAGGAGTTTTATTTTATTCCTGTATTTATAAGTCTAACTCTTTCCCCAGGCTTGGGAAGTTCCCAGCTATTAATTCTTTGAACAAGCTCTCTGATCCTTTCTCGCTCTGGGATACCTATAATCATTATGCTGCTTTTCCTAATTAAGTTGGATATTTCTTGAAGAATCCCCTCATTTTAAAAAAATCTTAGCTCTCTTTCCTCCTCCACCTGAAGCATTTCTATATTACTATCCTCTAAATGACTAATTCTTTCCTCCACAATGTCAACGCCTATTTTTTTAAGGATTCTAGACTATTTTTTATCTCATTAATTGTATTCTTCATTTCCAGAATTTCTGTTTGGTTTTTCTTTATAGTTTCAATCTCTTTGGTGAAGTATTCCTTCTTCTCAATAATTTTACTCCTGAGCTCATTGAACTGTCTTTCTGAGTTTTCTTGTAACTCATCAAGTTTCTTTATGACAGCTATTTCAAGTTCTCTGTCATTTAGATTGTAAATTTCTGTGACTTCAGGGTTGGATTCTGGAGAGTTGTCATTTTCCATCTGCTGTGAATTGTTACTGTAGTTTCTCATGGTGTTTGATGAAGTAATCCTTTGCCAGCGCATCCATAGCAGTATCAGGTCACAGATTCTACCTGCTACCACTGGGGTGGAAGTAGGAGCTGTATTTCTGATCCCACCTCATCTAATGGAAGTTGTAGGAGTATGGTAGACAGCCCCACAAGCCAGGAAAACATTCGTGAGTGGGCTCAGGGCTGCCATCACTTCTTCTTACAGTCGCGCTAAGGTGCATTCCCATTTGTGGGGTTGCAGAGGTTCTATGGGCACTCCCACAGGCCAGGAAAGCATTCACACATTAGCAGATCTGCCTCTGCCTCTTCTTACAGTCATGCCAGCTGCCGTGCTCAGTGGGTGGGTCTTCTTCATGGGGTCTGTGCCTGGGCCACTCCTTAGGACTGCAGCAGTAGAGTGGGCTCTCCTGCTGGCTGGGAAAGCATTCACGTGCAAGCTCAGGGCTGCCTCTGCCTCTTCTTACAGTTGTACTGAGGTATGTTCACACTTGCAGGACCACAGCAGCACTATAGGCTCTCCTGGCCAGGAAAGCATTCATGCACATACACAAGGCTGTCAGGGAAGAGTCGGAGAAAGCTCACCTATCTTAGCTACTTCCAGGAGGCCCACTTTATCCACCTTTAGATGTATAGCTGCATGCGTCTCTCAGGCATCCTGTTGGGCTGTGTGTATATTCTCCACTGATCAATGAGTGTCCATTTAGTTGTAGTTCAAAGGGAGAGAGATAATGGGAACAACTCACTCTGCCATGTTGCTGATGTCATTCTGGTGTTCCTATTTTAAAAGAAAAGGACACTGAGGCTTAGAGAGATATCATGACTTGGCAGACATACGATTGCAAACAACTTGGGTCTACTTGAGTCTAAAACTCTTGACCCCAATTATATTCTGCCTCTGAGGTGTTGCTGACCCCACCTCTCTCACTCCTGGCTGCCTCCCACCCCTTCCTCTAAGCCCTCTGCCTTGCCACCAGTGGCACACACTTTTGCCTGTGCTTTGACTTAGATGCTCATGCCCAGCTGCACGTCCATGATCAACCTACATTGCACAACCTCTGTCAACCGCCCTACTCTGCCTTTCTTTATACACCATATCTAGTTACCTTCACCTCCTGACATATAGCTGAGGGCAAGAACTATGTGTGACTTCTTTGCCTTTATGTTCCTAAGTTCTACCACAAGTGGGCCCCAAACAGATCCATTAAACAAATAAATGGATTTTATTAACATAAAAATAGTAGGGAAAATATGACCAGAAGCCATATTCAAAATTCTTTTGACCACAAATTATTTTAAGTACTATTGATTTTATATAGAAATATTTGACACATTAATTTAAATATTCTCAAAGGAGATTCCCCAAAGCTGACTATTAGAAAATCTTGTTGGTTTGGGTTGAATTAAGGCAATATATGTATACCTAAATGTAGAAAACTGGGTTCTTTGAGAACTGGAATGGGAAATTTAACTCCATAGAAACATTTAATTGTGCCTTCTTCTCAATTAATCTTAACTTTAATGTTTTATTATAATTAGCAGCAACCGTAATGTTTGTAATTTCTCTTTGAAACATTCCTGTGAGATAGAAAAAGAGCAGGTGACTGTCAACTTATTTGTAGAAAGATGGCTTGGTCAAGACCTTTTAAGTAACCCAAGAAATCACCTCCCTTTTCTTGATTTTGATGACTGGCAGATCCTAATCCAGTTTTTGGCTCTCAAGGAGCTACTTATAAAATTAGACTGTTGGTAAATCAAAGTCAAACACTTACCTTGTGTGATCATGAGTCACTGTAGTCTGTATGCTGTAGACTAAATGCATTTTCTTTTGTGTAAAGTAACCTAAGTCGGAAGTTTTCTTCCTTGAACTCTGAGCATATGATGGGAAAAGAAAAGAAATAAATATTCTATATGAACCAAGAAAGGTATTAATATAAAAATACCTTTTGGATCCATGAATTGAATCCTACAAATTTCTCTTTACAGATGTTATGGTCTATTACATTAATTCATGTGCAATATCTCAGAACAAGTAAGCATTTATCAGTCTGAAAATAGAATAGTTGTATTTAGCTAGTCATCTCAATGCCCTGCTGCTAAGGGCTCTCCCAATTCACCTGGATGAAGAGTAGCAGAGGGAAGATGAGGGGCAAGCCCTACATCAGAAAGAAAAATAGCAGAGCACTAAAGGGGATTGGACATTTCAGGCTCCAGAGTAAAATGAATCGTCTCTTCTTATCATCCACAAGTAAAGGGTAGAAAACATCTTCTACCTAGATCTATAGTCCATCTTTTAATGTTCAATTAAGAGAACTTTCTTTAAGAAACAACTTTAGAGTTTAACATCACATGGCAGATGTATTGTAAGAATTATGACACTTCATCTTTTATTTAAGATCTGCAATCACATTGAATTTATATGTCCATTTGGAGACATAAAATCAACCATCGTTTTACAACATTTTTTGCGTATCAGATAATAACTGATCTTTTCAAATTGATTTTATAGGTCAAGTAGCTATTACAAACACTGATCTAAAAAAAACCGTTCCCACCCTCTGGCCAATCAGTGTGTAATTATAAATGCATTTGAATTCCAATTTCTAAAATAAATATAAATTTTGAAGCAGTGAGTATGCCAGAGAAGATTAATTTAAACAAATAGAGGAAATATACTTTGTCCTTATAGAAATATATATATATGTAATTATTTTTTTTAAACCCATGCAAAAACACCCTATCCACTGTGCCAAATGCAACCCGAGGTTAGATTATTCATTTATTTGTTCATTTAGCAAGTAGTTACTGGGAAGCTAATTTAAGCCATATGTTATTCAACCCTGGAGATATTTATTAAAGAGTAATATCCATAAATCAGCCAGTGAGGACAAATTTGATGTCATTCAGTAATTCTACATGTTGATTCTCCAAGCCACTACCTTCTTGAATAATAGAGAACCTAGAGGTTGGAACCAAAGAGTAACCCAGAATTCATCAATATTTATGTTATTTGTAAGATTAATTTCCAGTTTGTCCATAGATATATTGGATTAATTGCTAAATACTAAGAGACAGGATGTCAGCCCTTTCTTTCTTGACTCTCCAAGAATCCAGGGGCTGGGGGGCGCCGGGGAAATGGATATAGATGAGCTGTTCACTTATGACCACCTATAGTCTGCCCCCTGCTCTAGGGCCCCTCCTTCCTGGCTCCTGTTCTCACTGCCCGTTTGTAGCTTTTCCTTCTGCCTCCTTGTCTGATGTTCCTCTGTGGTCTCTCTCTGTACTTGTGCCACAGCCAAACTTATTCAGGCTACACTGTACAACTTATTCACTCTACACTGTTATTGCTCTTGCCTTTTTTTGGGTATAATTTGCTTCGTCATGTTTGGTAGGCAAGATAATGGCCCCCAAAGATGTCCACTGTCTAATCCCCTAGGACTTGTGACTGTGTTACTTTGCACAGCAAAAGGAATTTAGGTTGCAAATATAATTAAGGTTGCTAATCATTTGACCTTAAAATAAGGAGATTATTCTGGATTATCCAGGTGGGCCTAATGTAATCACAAGAGTCCTTACAGGGAAGAGAGAAGCAAAAGAGGAAATCAGAGTGATGCAATGTAAGAAGGACTTGACCCATGATTGCTAGCTTTAGAAGGGACCCTCATCCAAGGAATGCCAGTGGCCTTTCAAAGCTGGAAAAGGCAAGTAAAAGATTCTTCACTAGAGCCTTAGCAAGAGTAAAGCCCTACTGACACCTTGATTTTAGCCTTGTGGAGGGCACATTGACCTTTCACACATCAATGCCTTTTAGAAGGGAGGAGTGGATCCCACAGAGAAATCCTTGGGTCCCTGGTAATGTACTTATTCGGCTTTTTAAATGCCCTTCTTCCATCTGGGGCACAGATATTCTGGCCTGGTGTGGACAGTGCTGAGTGGGGAATTGGTCATGCACCATCTCAGTTGTACCTGGAACTACTGCTCTCTTTCACACATAGGCCAAGCTGAGGGGTCAGGCTCTGCCTGCCAGATTTGACACAGTACTTTTTTCTTTAAGGGCCCCATGGTCTTTCCATGAAGTTTGGCTCCTTCTCCCCACCTGCCCCTCTTTATCAGACATGTCTGCCTATATCAAACACTAACCGTAATCAGGTTCCACGCCCTTTCCCACTTTTGGGAGCTCCAGGGAAACCAGGCATGTAGCCAGACCACTGCTCCTGTCAATCACCACATATTCTGTGATGGGTAAGGAGTTTCCTGAGCATTTTAGACCAAAGAAAGAGGTATATATGCTTGAGCACTGATCCATATGCTGTCCTAATTCAGCTCCAGCATCATCAATATGCACTGTGACATAAAAGTAAATATCAGATGGCCTCTGTCCTCAAGGAGCTTAGTACCAATTGGAGAGATATACACAACGTGATCTTACTGGCAGTAGATATTCAGCTGGTATGCACCAGTACTGCTGCAAGGCTGGATATGTTCTGATCGGCTAAGGCCCCTGCCATATTAGCTGTTCATGTTTTGGAAATGGGAGAATAGTGAAATTGAGCTTAACTCATCTTCAGGATGGAAATGGAAGCGTATTGGGAGCGAAGAGTCAAAACATTGGAAAATTAATAGGAGCTACTAAGCAGTGAAAAGAGAACCAGGGCATAGGCAAGGTCAAGATTCAAATAATTGTTTGCTGTGCGTGGAGAGTATTAAGTAGTCCAAAGTGGCTAGGGTGCTAGATAAGTGCCTAGGGGAGCCAGAGGCTTCTAGAAACACTTGTCTCTGAAGTAATTTAGTCATAAACTTTTTTTAAAGCTGATCAATGTAACAGTATTTTGTAAATTAAATTTATTGTTGTTGTTGAAATGTACGTCTCTAGTTACTTTTCTTTTCCTCAAAGGTTGCTCATTTTGGCACACTATGAAATAGTCCCTCACATAGCTTGAAGCATTATAGATTTGTAAAATTGCATTTTAATTTCAATTTTAAAATTTTGAATTAATTGCTTAGCCATTTATTTCTTCCTCTGCAGTGTGTAATTGTTGATTGCACAGCCGAAATATCCACCAGTAGCAGGAAGCTGACTACTTGGGAGCATGGTTGGTCTGTGTGCAAAACCCATGTCTGGATATAGCCACAATGTAACCTTGAACTTGAACTCAGTGTCTCTAAGTTCCTATTTTCCAATTTATAAAGTGACATTCATAATATCTGCCTCATGAATTATTGAGAATTAAAACCAAAGTTTACCACAGTGCCCAGCACACAGTGAGCTCTCGCTCATTAAAAGGCAGCTTCTTTCATCAGTTTTTTCCTTATTAAAAAAGCAATGAATTATTACTGCAAAACAATAGAAAAAACACAAAGAATATAATAATTTCACCCATTCAAAAATAGATGCTATTAATATCTTGCTGAGTATTTTAAATCCTTTAGATCCTTTTAAATGATTTCTATATATTCTTACATATTACTGATTTTTTTTTGTAAAATGAGACCATACATGTGTGCTACATTATAACCTACTATAATTAATTTAAACAAAACACCATTTGATGGACATTTATGCTATTTCAAGTTTTTGCCATATGGCAGTGCAAAACAAACAAAATTAATTATAAATTAAAAAGCACTAATTCTAAAAATGGACACAAAATTTTAATACACAGGGGAGCAAAATAATACACAATTGGCTAATATCCTCAAAAACCCGTTTGGTCATTATTTAAACAATTTTCGTGTGGATCTGCTTTTTTCCTATTAAAATATTCTTAGAAACATTTTATTTAACTAAATTGCTCCTAAGTCGTACGCTACGGAGGCAAATGTGAAACTTTGGCAGCAGCAAGAGGTGAGGGCACGAAGGGCTTGTACGCCATGTTAAAGAACTTGACAACGGAGGATGGAGAATCTTTGAAAGAGTCTTAAAGCAGAGGCTGAGGAGGGTCCATTCCAGTTGTAGAACTTGAAATACTGAGACCTGGAAAGAGTTACTCAAGTATAGAAGTCACCTTCAGATGGAGGTAGGGGCTGTGAGTTAGACTGAAAGTTCTAGTACATTGCCTTGAATCCTTTCCGGACAAGGTTGAATAAGACATAAATAAGTGTTAACCAGTCCAAATGGATCATGTCTCTTTTCTGCCCTGTAGGAACTTACAGGAATTCCTTTTTATGTTATAAAATGTGTTACACTAATAAACTCTTGATACCTGTTGCCCACATTAGTATTCCAAAAATGAAGGGAAAAAATAATTAGCTGTTCCTCTATTTATGAACTGGACTGACTGCAAAAGGAAATGGTTAAAGCCTCACGGCTGCAGGGAAGCACTTTATCTCAAGTGACACGTCTAAGAGTTACTGTCCAAATCAAACGCTTTCTCAGACTAGTTCCTTCTTCCACTTCTGTCTCATCTGAAACCGGGAACTCTGCAGAATGCTTCAGATTTGCTTAGTGATCTTGTAAGTTTTGCTTCAATTCCATCCCTGAAATATACGTATTTCTTTTAAGTGTCCAGGATCTTTTAGAAATATGCCTCTCTGGTGACATGTCTGATTGACCAACATTTGGGCCACAATGGCACAAGAAAATTGTCAGTAATCAGTGCTGTGAATACCCACGCCTACCTGATTCATGCGCTGGGCTCGCCTTGGTACCAGTGCTTTTGTTTTACATTCATTAAAATTCCTATCAGGACACAAAATGCTGAACATCACCCAAAACAAAACCAAACGAAACCAACAAACCAAAAATAAAAAAACAAGGCCTAGGCTTAGGCGCAGATACGGCAATGGTGTTGATGAAGAAACGAAACAAATCTCTTGCTGATTTTACTTTGGCTCATTGGTAATTTTTTTTAAGTTTGAAGTTTTGTGGCAGTTGTAAAACACCCAATACTGGCATTTTGATTATTCATTTCTCTCTTTGTCTCATGAAATTAGACTGAAAAAGTAAACAAAAATTAATGGAAAGATAGTCTTTCACGCTCCCACTAAATGTTCAAATACAGTAGACTTTCCTGTCTTTCCTTTCAACTCAGATATTTTGGTGATTATACCTTCTAAAAATATAGTTTTGCTGTATGCAAGTTTTGGAAGCATATAGGAGTTAAAATATGTGTTTTATTTCTTTAGATAAAATGGACCTCTATCAACCATATGTTATATGAACATGCAAATATTTTGGTCTTTATTTTCGAAAAATACAAATGCAAGTTAATTCTCATTTTAGGAAATGCGATTATATCTTAAGGGTAAACCGTAAACTATTCCAGGATAGAATTGTCTTTTGATATAAGCTCTTGGGTTTTAGTTTATTTTTTTATTGAAATACACATGCACCCACAGGTTTTACATTTTCTTGTTGCGGGAATAAAGAGATGGAGAGGTGTTGAAGAGGTCTCGTGTTATGCATTTTTTTTAAAGCAGACATTGTGTTAAACTGGAGAAAGAACCATTTTTAGTGAATGTGGCAGAGACTCTGGTTGTCTCCATAGGGCTTGTTCTCACTTTCCTCTGTAACAACAGAAAGCCTGCTTTTTGGTTTGGCACATTGCCACTGGAGGCAACGCCACATTTCCCAAACTCCCTTGATAGACGTGGCCCTGTGACAAGTTCTGGATATGTGTGTTCAACTTCTGGAATATACCCAGCCACGCCCCTCCCTCCTTTCTGTTGCTTGGAGGTGGGTGTGATGGCTACCTATTCCTCTGACATGGAAACTGGAAGCAACATGTGCCCCAGATCGGACGATGGAATCACCGTGCCATCCCTGAACTACTTCAATCCAGACTTTTATACAAAAAGAAATGAAGATTCATTGTGTTTATGCTTCAGGTATTTAAGATCTCCCTTATGAGCAGACAAATATAAACTCTAATGAGTACAGAATTTGATGCCTGAAAGTAGAATTTTGGCCACGACAAAGCCTAGAACGTAGTTTCTGATGGCTCAGAAGGTGGAAGCTGAAATGCTAAAAGCTCTTGTTACGCTGTGACACGCCATTTGATGAAATGCTTACTATCACATTTTGGAAAGCAGAGCACATGGTATGGCCAAGGCCTTAGAGGAAATTGTAGGAAAGATCCAAGATGTTGTCTTATGTTTGTTACTTCTTGGGGCTTTAGCGGAATCTACAAAAGAGATCAACTCTGGTGTGAGCTAATCAGTCTGATGGCAGACTGCATCCTGCAAAACAAGTTGATCAAGGGTCTAGCAATCTTGCATTAGTAAGTTAATACTAACTACATATAGATGGTGCTTACAATGTGCCAGCTACCTTTCTAGTGCTTTATGTATTTTAAGTTAGTTAATCCTTAAACGACATAATAAAGTGCATAGTGTTTTTAGCCACATTTTTCAGATGGGGATCAAAGAGGTTAAGTAACTTCCCAGCTGAACTTTGGACTGGGCAGTCTGGATCCAATGTCCATATTCCTAATTGCTACACCAAACAGTCAATGATTTGGGCCTTAGAGATTGCAAAAGCAAATTTCTTTTGTACCGTAGGCTAAAGCAGTTCTAAGTAAAGACTGGAAAGGGGCAGACTTAGCAGAAGATAAGATGGTGCCTCTCAGTCTTTCCCAATTACCTGCAGTTAAGCGTTCTCTGTCAGACAGTGGGAGCCAACTCAGTGGCAAAGATCAGCTGAAGAGTGTTGTCTGCCACTGTAGCTCTTTGTTTCAAATGGCCTTAAGAGAGCCAGCCTAAAACAGGAGAGAAAGGGGATGGGCAGAGCCCAGAGGCAAAAAGTAAAAGAGCTGTGTGTCTTTGGTCTAAAAAACTCTAACTCTACCAGACTTTTTTTTTTTTTTTTTTTTGCTGAGGAAGATTAGCCTTGAACTAACATCTGTACCAATCTTCCTCTACTTTATATGTGGGTTGCCACCACAGCATGGCTGAATGGTGGTATAGGTCTGTGCCCGGGATCTGAACCTGTGAACCCAAGCCACTGAAGCAGAACACACCAAACTAAACCGCTAGACCATGTGGCTGGCTCCCAGTCTCTACCAGATTTTTGTCTGTGGTTATTAACACATAAGGCTGACTAGAAGCAAATAAACTGGAAGACCATTAGGTTTTGAAGAAATTCTATTACTAAAAAACCAAAATCCTGTTTAATCCCAAAAACATTTTCTTTGCCTCCAAACCAATAAAAGCAAGAGGCAGGCTACAAAAGCCGTGCAGGTCTAAAAAGGACACCTTCTCCAATGCCCACCTCAGATATGCCATGGAAGATAATGAACAAGGAAGTTCCATGCAGAGGAGCTTTCAGATGGAATAACCTAGGAATTTACTGACAAGAAGAGAGTCATTATGACTCCTGCTTAAGCAGACATGGTAACTTCCAAGATGGCTCTGTTTCCCATTCTTCCTTGGCATCGTGCTGCCAACAATCTTTACTGCTAGTACTGTTTTTCTTTATGATAAATTTTGACTTTTCCCTCCTGGTGTTCCCTTCATAGAAGAAGGCTAAGTATCTTAACCGTAATAACTTTTCGTAAATATGAAGATACCTGTGAAGCCTCTACTCAGTACATCTCCCTGTCCATGCTATAACGTTTCTCCTGAGCATCTGTTTAAGACTCTTTTAACTTTCTTTGCCTCTCCGAGTGACATCTTACAATGGTACCACTTTTGTAAAATAATGATGACTCACAACTGAGTAGGAGATTTCAGTAAGGGCTGAGTGTGATTCTTGACAAAGTTCTATGCAGATCAGAGATGACTTTAATCTCTTTCACTTTGACATGACAAAGATTGGAATGAGGTTCCAGAATAAACAATAAAGCAACTTCTATATAACTCAAGAGGAGAAGAAAATATGGCCCATTTCCAGTAATTCCAGACTGTGTAGGAAGACAAAATATAATCGGTGGAGAGGAGATTGACTTGTAGATTAGAAATGCTTTTATGTAGCTTTGAGCTCTGATTGAGCTTGTTATTTCTGGACTCCAATAAATTTCTTTATATCAGGGCAATGTTTTTATTTATTTAATTTGTATAATCTATCCCAGAGCCTGAAGAAGTAAATGGAGGCATTATCGATGTAAATGAAGAGTTAGCCCTACGCAATGATGCTTCGGGCAAGGATACGCAATCCAAATGTAGGGTTATTGGAAGGAAAGTAGAGTGGGTGTCAGTGTCAGCTATTCCTAAGTCAACTTGTTGCTGTGGCAGATGAATATGATATCAAGGATTGTCTAATAAATAACTGTCCTCACTGAGGAAGGTGAATTCCCAGGTTCTCTTCTTAACGTCTAGTCTCCAATAAGAGAGACACTAAATGGTTCAGAGAAAGTAAATAAACAGATTGGCCCCTAGAAAAGGAAGAAGAGCAGCTTGCACCCAGGGGGGACAATGTACTAGATGTCCTATGGAAACAAAGCCTTCCTCTTGCTCAGGGTTGGTATACAAACATTGGATTGTTGCCGGGGATGGCAGCAGATGGGTGATGTGTCCTCTGCCAACACGTGTCCTTTTCCTTTGATAATGGTGTCCAGAATTCTTGATGAATAGTTGGTAAATTTCCTAGGTTTCTGGGTGGGGACTCAGATCAATAGAATTGTGACACCCTTGAAAGATAATACCAGCTTTACTTAACAGAGGTGTCTGTGACAGGGTGTTACATAATCTTCATTTCTTTCTCTTTTTTTCCCCTAAATTAGCTAGATCAAATATCCAAAAGCTATTATTGTTACACCAGATAATGATTTTTGAAAAAACTAAAGTCTCCTTAAGATTATAGCAATTCAGTATTTGGAATGGGTTTGAACCAGATAGTTTCTACTAAGTTAGCCCTGGTTTTAAACCTGTCAGACTATCTTCAGTTATATTACTGGGTCTGCTACACAAACATGAGTAAAATTCTAAAACGCTTTAGGCAATGGAAGGGGTAGGGATCACAGAATCAAACACAAATATCCTGTTTACTAATATGTGTTCTAATTCAATGTAATAAAATGAAAAGGAGGATTGCTTTTAGTTGGATTATTTGGGATAGAGTGACATAAATATATTTACAATCTACCTGGGTAATTCAGAACAGAACTTCTACATGCAGCATGTACTAACTCCAGACCACAGTGTCTGATATGCAAGTTGTACACTTAAGAAAAAAATTCAAATTCATTTCATTTTTCAGCCTCCCTTGTCTGGGGCAGGAGCTAGTCAGTTTGGACTCCCTCCCTTTTCCAGGGTTGTATCTATGTTCCAGGGGGCATTAGAGAGGTACCTAGGTACAGGCATCTCTGCTAAGACATCCATCATCTCATCTGGTCTTCAGTCATTGGCCCACATGGGATAAGAATCATCATTTCTTTATGGTCTCATCTGCTTACACAAAACACACAGTCATCCTTTCTCTTCCTGAGACCCCCAAACTGGGGGGCTCAGAATGGAGGTGGAGGTACTGCGCTTCTCTCTGGGACACCACGGCCATCTCTGTTCAACTTGCTTCCTCCCATTCATCCTGTCTCCCTCCCCACCCAAATGAATCATTTTCCAGACTGTAGCAAGGCAGAGGTCAACTGTCTTATGACGTTCCTCCCATTCATTTTGTCCTTGCACGGAGTCCTCACTGTTGCTCAAACACTGGGTTTCTCAACTTCAGTGCTGGGTTTCTCAACTTCAGCACTATTGACCTTTGGGGCTGGATATTTTGTTGTTGTAGGAGGCGGTGCTATTCTCTGCAGGGTGTTTAGCAGCATCCCTAGCCTCTGCTCACCAGATGCCAGTAGCAGCATCAGTTGTGAAAATTGAAAATTATCTCCAGACCTTCTCAAATGGCTCTGGTACATTTGCCCTCGGTAGAGAACTATTCCTTTAAGGGTATAAGTTTTTGGAAACCAAAGCCATTAAGATTCCCTGGAGACAATGAACAGTGAAGAGGAGAGCTGGCAGAAGGGGTGGCCAAAGGAGACATGCGAAAGTGGGAGTTTATATTTGAAATTATTCATACACCCCCTACTTGACCTGAAGAAAAAGGAGACAGAAATGTCAGGATAGCTACACATAAACATTCTATACTAAACTTAGACACGCAAGTGTTAGAAGAGTTACACCAGATAATGATTTTGTATTTTTTATGAAGTTATTGTTCTCTCCTTATCAGCACTGCCCTGACTTTTCTAAAGGAAACTTCACGTCATTAATGCAAATAAAATAGATTTCGGAAGCATGGACATAGAAGTTGTACATGATTAGTTGTTCAAAATTGCATTCTTCTAAAATATAGGAATTTCTTTTAATATACGTTAATCAGAGAATGTTATATAGAACATCATCATGACCTCTTACTAAATAGAAAAGTCCCACTAGGTATAGACACGTATGTGTCGCATTCACTATGCCATACTTCTTGAGGAAGAATAGCAAAAGTACTAAATTGTAAAGAATTCAGTTTCTGAGACATTTGAGTTTCTGAACTTAAGGGAAAGGAAGTCACTTACCTTGTATTTCCTCATGAGTAATCTATGACAGGCCAAATAGGAATGTCAGTCTGTTGACAGAACAAGAATAATGAGTATACATTTATGGCCTTTGTCAATAGCCCAGGAGATCACTTGCCCTGTTGACCAAGACCAAGTATTTCCTCCAAAAGATGAATCTTGAAAAAAAAGGTTTCCAGATGCAGTTCATATCCAGGTGTTGTGTTGGCCTTTTTGACACCTTTTCAATCACCCTTCCTCAGGCAAAGGAAATCTGCAAACCTTCTAAGATCAACAAGCTTGCTTTCTTCTAGGCGATGTTTAGTAAGCAATGGACTGATAGATGCGTTCATTCTAGTGGTCAGTAGAGAGTTTGGGAAATGGTGGAGTGGTTATTTAGGACGTTTGCTACTGAACGCTTAAGACCCTCTCCCACTTGTAGTTTGATCACATAAGGAAAGAACCTAAACCATTTGATGTTGATCATATTTCTTCCATTTGAGGAAAGTTTCAGTGTACTGGCATACAGTTATCTTAATGTGACAGTTGTTTTACTTGGAAATTGTTTTTCTCAAATACAGTACTGATGTTCATCCTCCAAATATGAAAATTTGAAGCTATGTGTTATTCTGTGTATGACAGCTGGTTCTCTAACACTAACCAAAGTGTTTCATATGTTTTCTGGTTTTATTTTAGTTTATTAATTCTCAAAATCTATACTCATATTTTTTCTTGAGTAAATAGGAATATTTGAATTGAAAGTTAACTGAATTGTCAATGGGAAATGCATACAAGAAAAAATGTATCTTATTAGTAAACACGAAAAAATATTCAATTCATTAGTAAACAATGAAATGCAAATTTGAACAAAAACAATATGTAATTTTACTTATCAAATTGGCAGCAATAAAACATTTTAGAATACTTAATACTGGACATAGAGTATTGCTAGTGGGAAGGAGAAATGTTACAGCTTCTTTGGAAAATAACGACAATATGTAGGAGACAAGTAATTCTAAATCTGGGAATCTATCCAGAGAAAATCATCTTAAATATAGAGAAAGTTTTACCTACAAAGGTCCTCACTGTCATACTATTTAGAATAGGGGAGAAAGGGGGAAACAAAGTGTTTGACAATAAAGGAAATTTAAGTAAATTGTGATAAATCTCCTCTATGAATATGTATGTGGACATTAAACATGCTAATGGATTATTTGAAATAATGGAAAACACTTATAATATTTAGGAAAGGAGCACTGTAAAAATTATACATATATAAGTTATGCATCAAAATTATATAAATGTGGTGCTTAGAAAAAAGGCAAATATAGCAAAGTGCTTGTATTTTTACAGTGAGGCTATAGGTAAAAACTTAAATTTTAGTCAAATTTTCAAAATTTTCCAAAAGTTCTATACTTATATTTTATTCTTTTGTATTTAGAACAAAAAAATTTATTTTTAAAGTGTATAATATACATTTTTAAATGATTATTCTGCAATACTAATCTTTACATTTATAGTTCTTTTTTGTTCTTTTTATTATTTTCTTGAAGTCACATTGGTTTATGTGGATAGTTCTTGAACTAATTACTATGTTTTTTCTTTCAAATGAAAAACTTCAGAATCACAACATCAAAAAAATGAAAAAAATGACTCTAACTTAAATCCTAGTCAGTAGCTTTTCAATCAGTCCACCTTCAACTGTCTTTGGTAAAATGGATCATCCTTAAAAGAATGATTAACTTATGTCTCACAGCTTGTTCCAATCCTTATACGTTATTAGTCAATTTTATTCCTAGGACTTCATATATATAATCTTCTCTGTTAGAGTCATGTGTTATTCTCTAAAACTATCAACAAACTAATTTTTGGTTATGACTTGTCTTTCTTTCCTTATTTGCCTCCTAGTATAATACCTCTATGCTAGCTTGAATTTTAAGAAGCTTACTCTGTTTAGTATACAGAAAATTGTCACACCTGTGGCCCTTCCTTCTCTGCTCTTCTAATGTCCTAAGTATACTGGGTAATTGGTGTGAGGGCTAACAGGCCCCATGTTATTCCTGCTGTCTTCAGCCATCAATAATGTCAGGATTCTTGAACAATGGAGCAATTTCTAGGTCTTGTGGTATGTGTGTATTTGTGTGTTTGTTGAGATATCTGGGGGAAAGTGGAAAATACAAAAAAAATGGTTGAACTTCAAAAATCTTAAAGAGTACTTAAGTGGTTTTCAATTTGTTGTGCTGAACTATCTATATTTCTAACCTGTTAAGAATGCAAATTCTCAGTCCCCTCCACAGACCTACTGAATCAGAAACTGTGCTTTTGTTCAAGCTTACCAGGAGATTCGATGCACGCTAAAATTTGAGAACCACTGCTTAAGAAGAGGCCCAAAGAAAACATCAAAGGAATATCCAAACTAATTTTGTAAACTACATTTGGAATAGGGTTGAGGCTAGCCAATGCACTTTTTGAAATGATGATTATTATTAATGAAGCCTAGCTGGTCTTTCTCTTTTACCTCATAAGTTGTTTCGAAGCCCTTGTGAACTCTGTGTTTCCCTTTTCCTCACTTTTAAAGCTGATCTCTTGTGGTTAGATTCGGGGGGCCGTGGTGTTGGGATGTGCCGGGGCAGCAGAAGTCCTTGGATTGCTTTTCCACATGACCTGCTGAGAACAGTATTCATGACAGTAACTGTGTGCTATTATTCCCTGTACTTCATGCTTAAAACACTTCAACCTGTGTCAAACCAGGCTTATGTGTTCCTTTGAACAACATCTGTAGCAGGTGTGTAGCTTCTGCATGAACTCCTACAAATAAAAAAATACAAAAACTTTTATCCCCTCCCCCCACAGTTCAGCCTCACAAAAGCGTTTCCCACTTAAGAGTATAAATCTCTGTACAGATTTATTTGCTGCCTGTTTGCAGCTGTATCCAGGTTCTCCTTTGATCAGCATTCTGGGAATGTCCAGGGAAAGAACCTGTAATTGTTATTCTGGATCTGTAAAATACCATGCCTTCCAGTCACTCTGTGTCTTCATTTCCATGTTTCAGAATCCACTATCATTTTCCCAAATTCTAAACTTACTCAAACTCTTTCATGCCTGGGCACTGCTCCCAATGAATTATTTATTATGCTTTCCTCATATAGTTTTTGCAGGATATTTTCTTATCTTTACCCATTTGTCTTGTTCTGGCAGCGAGGAGGGTTCTACTGATAGATAAGAAAGGTAATACGATTTAGAGGATGGTGAAGGGCTTTCTTGCAAAATGTCTCCTTGACTAGGCATGATACGAGGCCTGAGTTTTCATTGGTCTGTCAAATTTCCCAGGCCTGATCTGTCTCCCACACTCCTGCCCCATATTTCTAACTCCTTGCTTGGTGTCATTGAGCCTTCCAGTGTGTTCTCTAACTCTAGAACAATGCTTCTCAAACTTTACTGTGCATCATAATCACCTGGTAAGCTTTTTAGAAAACAGACTACTGAGGCCCGACCTGACATTCTGATTCCGTAGGCCTGGAGTAGGGCTAGAGAATTGATTATTTCTAACAAGCTCACGGATAATGCTGATGCTGCAGGTTTGAAGACAACACTTTGAGATCCTTCATTTACTCAATTGTTTTGTAATTTACCTTTAATTGTTATACGTGAGGCAGACATTATTGATGTCTTAGCCACCCAACAGCCATTTCCCTTTTTCCTTAATAACACAAACTAACTGTATCTAGGAACTCACCCCAAAGCTTCTTGCGTCAGGAAAACCTGCCTTCAATTGCAGTCCTAGGATCAGAATTTTAATAAGTTTAAGATAATTAAGTTAATAAATTGAAATTCATAGTGATTTCATTCCCTTGTGAATGACTTAGTATGAGACACGAATAGGGCTGGAGGGCTTCTGAGAAAGGTTCCTTATGTCTCAAAAAGATACATGTGGAAGACATAAACCCTTTTTCTGGCTCTGGACTAGCCGAGTGTGATTGTAAGAGTGCTACATTCAGCTCGTGACCATCAAGAGAGCTTGTCAAATGCTGAACACAGCAGAATGGAAAAAAGAAAATAATTAGGTTCTTAAAATGTTGGTGACCAACAAATTAACCAACCTGGAGCCACCTCGCCTCAAGACTTCTTATTATGTGAGATTTCTGTTTCTTGCAGCTCAAAGTATATTGATTGATGTTATCTATCTATCTATCTATCTATCCATCTACCCTCTACTTACCTATCTTTAACTTGTCTCGACAATTAGATGATATGTGTTAATAAATATGTGGTGATCAGAAAATTTAGTTACAGCACTGTTAGAATATAGCTATGTTACCTGGAAAGGTTAGCTTACCACCCATCATCATCAGATCAAGAAATAATCACATTTTCTTCTATCATGCAGAGATTTGGAAGGAATAGAATATGGGAAAGTTAGGTCTGATGGGATGTGCATAGAGGACAAAATTTCAGAATCTATTCAAGAGGGCAGGCATAAGAAGGGCACCAGAATGGGCACCCTGGATTCCTGTTACACAGCAGGAAGGAACCAGAGTCTCTGTTTTCAAAATATCCTTTCCGGTGTCCCTTCATGTACTCTCAAACCTCAGTAATTCTTTCTCCACTGTGCATCCGGTGTGATTAAAAAATAATGTGATCAAGCCATTCTCATTAAAACTCTTTAAAGACTTCCCATTTTTCTTTTTCTTTTATCTTTTATTTTTTTATTTTTGGGTGAAGAAGACTTGCCCTGAGCTAACATCCATTGCCAATCTTCCTCTTTTTTTTGTTTGAGGAAGGTTAACCCTGAGCTAACGTTCACGCTAATCTTCCTCTACTTTGTACATGGGATGACTCCACAGGATGGCCAATGAGTAGAGCAGATCTGAGCCTGGAATCTGAACCTGCGAACCTGGGCTGCTGAAGTGGAGCAAGCGGAACTTTAACCACTTGGCCACGGGGCCAGCCCCCACTTTTTCTTTTTTAAAAAAATTTTATGGTGGGGGCCGGCCCCATGGCTAAGTGGTTAAGTTCACGTGCTCTGCTTCAGCGGCCCAGGGTTTCACTGGTTCAGATCCTGGGTGTGGACCACCACTTCTCAAGCCATGCTGAGGCAGCATCCCACATAGCACAACTAGAAGGACCTACAACCAAAATATACAACTATGTACTGGGGGGCTTCGGGGAGAAGAAGAAGAAAAAAAAGATTGGCAACAGATGTTAGCTCAGGGCCGATCTTTAAAAGAAAAAATTTATTGTGGTAAGAACACAACATGAAACCTACTCTGTGAATAGATTCTTAAGTGTAAAATACAGTATTGTTATCTGTGTATGGCACAATGTCGTACAGCAGATCTCTAGAATTTATTCATCTTGCATTACTGAAACTTCGTACCCATTGAACAACAACTTCTCATTCCCCCTCCCTCCAGTCCTTAGCAACCGCTATTCTGCTTTCTACTCCCGTATGTTTAACTATTTTAGATTCCTCCTATAAGTGGAATCACACAGCATTGGCCCTTTGAAGAATGGCTTATTTCAGTTAGCATGATGTCCTCAAAGTTTATCTGTGATGCTGCATATTTCAGGATTTCCTTCTTTTATAAGGCTGAATATTCCATTGTGTATATATATATGTACACATACACATAGATGTATATATATACACCACATTTTATTTATCCATGCAGCCAAAGATGGACATTTAGGTGGTTTCTGTATCTTGGCTATTGTGAATAGTGCTGCAATGAACGTGAGAGAGCTAATGTCTCTTCAAGATCCTGATTTCAATTCTTTTGATAAACACACAGAAATGGAATTGCTGGATCATACCGTAGTTCTACTTTTAATTTTTTGAGGAAACTTGTAGTGTTTTCCATAGCAGCTGCACTATTTTGCATCCCCACTGATAGGGTACAAAGGTTCCAATTTCTATACATCCCTGCCAATACTTGTTGTCTTTTGTTTTTTGATATTAGCCATCCTACCAGGTGTGAGGTGATATCTCATTGTGGTTTTGATTTGCATTTCCCCGATGGTTAGTGACATTGAGAATCTTTTCATATACCTGTTGGTTATCGTATCTTCTTTGGAGAAATGTCTATTTCAAGACCTTAGTCTACTTATTAATTGAGTTATTAGATTTTTTTACTATTGAGTGGTAGGAGTTCCTTATATATTTTGGAAATTAACCCCTTATCAGGCATATGCTTTCCAAATATTTCCTTTGATTGGTAGGACGTAAACCCTTCTCATTTTTCTAAAGATAGACATTCCAAATCCTTACGTTGACCAACAAGGCCCTGTCTGAGCTGGTTCCCACCTGTCTCTCAGCCTTATCTACCATCACTCCCCCATCCCTTGTTCTTTCTGTTCTAGCCCCAAAGGCCTGCTTTTGATTCTATATTCCTGCCGTGTGCTTCCTTCCTCACAAACCTTTGCATACAGCACTTCCTCTTCCTAAAACGCATCTCCCACATCTTTGCAACTTCACCCTTTCCCTTTCATCTTTCATAATTCAACTTAAATGGCACTCCCATACAGAACCCTTTCTGTAGACTAAATCTTGTTCTATTCTTAAACATTCTTTTAATACCATAATCTCTTTTGTGGTACTTATCACAATTTTAGTTATATAATTAAATGCGCAATTAATTATTTAGTGTCTGTCTCCTAAATTACCAGGTGAACCCTTGAGGGTAAGAACACGTCTGTTTGCTACCATACCCCTAGCACCAGATGCTAACCATGGGTTAAATCATCTTTTTTTACTGCGGGCAACTTCTCTAATGACTGCCAGTATTTTCTCCCACTCTTCCTTCATCAAATATTCAATAAATAATAGTGAACCTGATTTTGCACATGACCTTTCCCGTCAGGCATGAATTTTCCTGCTTCACAGATGAGAAAATGAGGCCCAAAGAAGTTATCCCACCTGTTGGTGTTTAAAATCAGAAAGCCTGACTCCTACTCCCTGGCTTCTCCATGGACTAGTCACCTCCAGAACAGCATTACTCAGCCTGCTCAGAGGGAGCACACTCATGCTTAAGCAGACTACAGCTTTCTCTCATCCTCTGCACCAGAATTCTCTGCAGCTTACACTTGCCTGAATCACTCCTGGAAAGCAGCTAAGAACACATTGTGTGAAATATACCAACCCACCCAGGAATGTCCTTTCATCATTCCAGGCACAAAGGGTCAATGGAATGTTCTAGGAGTATCTTTGAAAGGGAAGAGAGAATTCAAGGCAGAAAATTGCTCCCCAGTCACTACCCTACTATTTGCTTGTAGACTATCTGTCATGTGCTTGAGTATAAAGACCTGGAAAACCTTGACAGCGAACAAAAGATTTTCAGTTCCTTCTGAGAGTAATTCAAGAGATACATTAATGCAGTCATGGAAATTAGGATCTCTGCTGTGACCTTAAATCTCTGAAAGTAGCATTTGAACACCCAAAGGTTTCATACCTTGTACCAGGGCCATAGAGAAGACTTGCAGAATCATTGCTGGTATTTGTCTAAAAGATAAGGGACTTCTGAGAAGCTCCTATAGAGCTGTGGACTTGTCTCTTCCTCTTCTTTTTCCTCCTAACACTCCTCTGACAATAGCTCAGGAGTGGGATTCTTCAACACTGGGCACTGTTGGCTGCTTGAAATTTACATGCTTTTGTTTTCATACAGGCAAGCAGGTTAGACCTGATTGAGGAAGTATAAAGGTGGGGAAATGGCAAGGGACCAAATTTAAGAGGGATAACTGGCCAGTTTAGAGGCTGTTGGAGTGTTTGGAAAATCGGTATTAAAAGTTTGGCATCAAAGTTATATGCTTCTCTTTATCAGTAAATAATTGTTGTTGAGTATCTGCTCCGAGTTCACTTTGTGATAGGAGCAGCCAGGAAATTTAAAAGAACAGTAAGAGAGTAGGAAGGCAGAGTAGAAAGAACAAAGGTCTTGGAGCCAGAAGAATGGATATAGCTTCGGATCTTCCGCTTACTGGACCAACTTCCTTTGGGCCTGTATTTTGTTTGCAAAGCACGAATAGCCTTAGCAACTTCGTAAGGCTGTGGTAAGACTTGGGGAAGAAAAATGTGTCAAAAAAAACCCCTAGTTTAGCATTTTGTTAACTTTCATTTAACAAATATTTTTGAAGGCCCATAATATACATTAATAAACTTACCAGACAAAATTCAAATACTCATGGTAGATCCCTACTTATCCTTCAAGGTTCAAATCAACTATGACCTCTTCCAGTTATGATATTTCTTTAAATAAATCTTTTCCTCAATTAAATCTCAAATGCCTTTGCTATCTTGTGTTATTTTACACATTTGTTAACATATCCATATTCCATCTTAAACTGTGAGTTCCTCAAAGACAGAGACTGTACCTCATTCACCTTTCTGCTCCCATGATGCCCAGCGCAGCACCTGATATAAGATGTTTTCATTGGATGATAGACTGGATGGATATATGAAAAGATGAATGGGCATCAGGTATGGGACAGCCTGGGCTCTGAGGGGGAAATCAGCATGAACATAAGAAGGCTGACTGCACTGGAAAAGAAGATGGGTTTTGACTTGCTGGGGGAAGTAACGTGAACAAACTTTAGTTTGTGAGGTCCCATGGTGGGAGCCTGGAGGACTACATCATGGAATTTGGACACAACTTTGTAAAGTGTCAGAGTCTAAGTCCTTTAGAAGAAACATGATATGATCAGACTATTATCCAGACAAGAAAAAAAGTTTATAACTGGAGAATTCTGACCATAATCAATGTCTTGCTGCACAGCTAGTAGAAAGTTCTCTGGAGTTAAAGAAGGTCTTGCCGTCTTGGGAGTTTCCTTCTGCTGATCTGGTGACATGACGTCATCAGAACACAACAGTACGTCTATTCAGAAACAAGGTCAATAATGAAAATCAATTATACAGGCAAAGGCTTGTTGAACAACAGTTTTATCAGAAGAGTTCAATGCAGGCTTCTTTAAAAATGTTCACCTGGGGGCCGACCTGGTGGTGTGGCAGTCAAGTTTGTGTGTTCCACTTTGGCAGCTTGGGGTTCGCTGGTTTGGATCCAGGGTGCTGACCTATGCATCACTTGTCAAGCCATGCTGTGGTAGGCTTTATTTGTGGTAGGTCCCACATATAGAAATAGAGGAAGATGGGCACAGATGTTAGCGCAGGGCCAGTCTTCCTCAGCGAAAAAGAGGAGGATTGGTGGCAGATGTTAGCTAAGGGCTAATCTTCCTCAAAAAAAAAAAAAGAGAGAGAGAGAAATAAATAAAAACGCTAGCCTGAATTTTTTTCAATCAGTTTCTTTTTTCAGTTTTCACTTGCAGTAAGAATATTTTCTTGGGGCTGGTTCTGTGGCTGAGTGGTTAAGTTCGTGCGCTCCGCTGCGGCGGCCCAGGGTTCACATCCTGGGCACAGATATGGCACTGCTCGTCAGGCCATGTTGAGGCACCGTCCCACATCCCACAACTAGAAGGACCTGCAACTAAGATATACAACTATGTACAGGGGGTTTGGGAAGGTAAAGCAGAAAAAAAAAAAAAAGAATATTTTCTTGAGCAAGAAATGACAAAAAGCATCTTTGGTATGGTTCTCCTTTAATTCCGTGTTTATTCCTTAGAGATAAATATGTTCAGAAGAAAAATATGACCTGAACAATGCTAATCCAAATGCTAAAGGGTATTTTATTACCAAAATTTTATTTAATATTTGCTTTTGTAATCCTAAAGCATTTACAGGAACTCAGAGATCAATGAAGTTTCCAAAATTAACTAACATTTCAAGAAATAATTTCAACAGCAAGATAATTTAATTTCCTGAATCCTTTGTCACAGCCACAGTCTTTCCAAGGTTGAGTAGAAATTCCTACCTTCCTTGATTTGAAGAATCTGAGTCCTCCAACAGTATATCAGATGTTTTTAGTTTACATTATACAAGTGTTCCTGGAAAATTTCAAGTTGAGCATTTTTAAGGGAATCCTTTAAAACATAAGAAGGAGCTTCAAATAAAATCACCAATAAATTCCTTATGATATGAACAAGCCTTTACGTCACGTGTTTTACAGGATCGATATTTTTTGTGTCAGATTTTCATAAAGAGGGATGTAAATGGTGACAAGACTAGGCTTTTTTTTTTCTTGATATTGAAAATAAGGTTACAAGATGTTGTTCTCAAGTACCATATGTCTTCCTTTCAATTGTTAAGAACCATTTCTAAAGCTCTAACACAAGAGCAGATGAGCCACACTGGCTGGATTTGGGGATAATTGGATTTTCTTTTCTCTTCACAAAAATTATGCATGCCTGGAAAGAACGGCAAGAATAAACTTCAACCGATGCCTACTAATTACCATCAGCTAGTGCCTGGCTTTTGAAATCTGATTTAAAAAAAAAAATGAAATAAAACCGCAGGCTTGGCTGATAGAAAACTGTACAATGTTTAAGCAATGATGGGGGAAGCCCAATCTTAAGCAGGCTAGACTTTGGACCAAACCCAATTGATGTTTCTCATCCTTGTTTATTTTGTTACTTGACATGATTCAACTCATCAAGGATTTCAAAGGTCCAAGGGAAAGTATTTCTACTTTGCCAAGGAATCCTTAGTTGGAATTCCATTATCTCCCATGATCCGAGACAGGGATTTCCTCCTACTCAGTTCTGAGTAATTATGTGTAAGCAAACCCTTGGTGTTCTCGCAGAGTGACTGTACTGAGTTGATGGTTCACCGTGAATCATTCATGCGGCAGGCATCTTCAATGAGAGGGTAAGAAGGGATAACATTGATTTGCAGTGTTTAGATGAAGTATGGCTTTTTCGTTTGTTTCATTTGCTTCATCAGAGTTGATGCTTATCCCTATAAACCACGCCCTCTTCTAAAATGAGCACAGAAAAAGGAGAGAGAACAAGCATATTCAATCAGTCCTTCCTGCTCTATTGAGTCTAATTTAGATGATGCCTTAGGAAATATTGCTTGCTCCCTTCCGAAATTGGGAATTAGTGCGCTCTCTCTCTTTCTCTCTCCCCTTCCTTTCTCCCTACTCTCCTATTCCCCCAACCAGTAAAACAAAACGGATATAACCTAGGAAGTAGCACCTATTTTTTAATTCTGCATTTTGTACTTAAATTTTCAAAGCTTTCCTCCTTTTTGGGGGCTGGAGGCGAAATAGACTTCTCTAAGACTATGATAAATAAAAGTGCCCTTGCCAGAATAATTCCACGAACCACATATTCACAACTGACATACAACTTTAGGAGGGTTGCCATCTGAAGTCTATGGATCCCCCAACATGACTCCTCACTCCCTCCTTCCCACACCCGAGGACATCAGGTTAGACCCCTGCTCTAAACATCCCAGGAGCATATCCTACCAGGATTTGAAGGTAATGGGACCTGAGGCCATTTTTTCCCCTTAATTTGTTGATAACATATCCTGCCTGGGAGTATTACAGGGTTCAAGAGAGAACAGCTCAAAGGAGAAGCTGCTAGGGTTCACGATTCTGGGCCATATTGATTCTTTCTGTTAGTGCTATCCAGTGGATTCTGACTCCCAGTGATCTGTGTACAGCAGAGCGGAACGCTACCTGGTCTTTTCAAGCCAGCCTCTCACCTTCCAACACTGTATCAGACAATGCTCCGATGTTATTCATAGTTTTTGTGGCCAATCTTTTTGGAAGCGGGTGATCAAGTCCTTGTTCCTAATCTGTCTTAGTCTGGAAGCTGTGCTGAAACCTATCCACCATGGGTGACCTTGCTGGTATTTGAAATTACTGGTGGCATAGCTTTCAGCATCACAGCAACACACAGCCACCACAGTATAACAACTGACAGACGCACTGTGGTTCCCTGACTGGGGAAGAAACCTGGGCTGTGGTGGTGAGATCGCCGAATCTTGACCACCAGACTACCAGGGCTGGTTTCATCCTGATTCTTACATGACTCTAAAAGCTTTTTAAGAACTTCAAAGATAAAATAACAACACATCATAGAGATGGCCCTGGCAAGTCCTTGGTCTTTTTTATAAGAGTTTTATTGAGATATAGTTCACATACCATACCATTTATCCATTTAAAGCGTTCAACTTAATGCTATTCAGAGCTGTGGAACCATCACCACAATTAATTTTCGAAAACTTTCATCATCCCAAAAAGAAACCCTTATCCATTAGCAGTCACTTCTCATTTCCTCCCAACCTCTTCCCCCTCTAGGCCATCGCTAGTCGACTTTTTGTCTCTATGAATTTGCCTACTCCAAATGAGACCTCACCTGGGATTTGCCCACTGTGTCACCCTTATATAGGCCTGTTGCCTCAGATGAAATGACCATAAAACTACATTTGAATTAAACAGTTCATCATTTGATTGCCTAATGGGAGTGAAGCATTATGTTAGGCATGCAGAAGTTTCAAAGTTGAGTTTTCAACCTAGAGATGGGAATTATTCTAAAAAGAAGTGATAAATGCCATGGAACTGATACAAAGTGTTATGGCATTTCAAGGTGTTCCACCCAGCCTTGCTCTCTAAAGCCGGCAGGCCCTTTCCCCACCTCTGAAAGCCAATGCTCACCAGGAATCACCCCAGATGTGGGTTCCCAATCATGGGCAACATCCTGAACCATTCACTGGAATCCCAAACAGTTCTGATTTCCTCAGATTCTGATCCCTGGAATTCTGTTTCCTTCATAGTCTCACAATATTCTTTTGGATCTTGGGACAGAGATGAAGAGTTGCTTCCTGCTTCCTGCTTCCTTCACTGCTTCCTGGTCATGCTGTCTTCTTTTTGTTCCTCTATCATGTCAAATTCTTTTTCAGCTGGGTGCCTTTGCATATGCTGTTCCCCCTATTTACTCTTCTCTGACTCTGATGATTTCCTAAGTTTCAACCAACAATCCTTCAAGTCTAGGCTTAAAATGGCACTTCCTAGTCAGACTAGGCCAGACCAGGCCAGACGCAGCCTTTAGGAAAACCTTATACTTATCCTTTATCTTTCTTACCATAGTTGTAATTTGAATTATTTCTATGATTGTTTGTTAAATATCTATTCCCCCTACTAAATCATGATGCCAGTAACTATATAATTTCACAATTGTATGTCTATAACCTAGAAGAGTACCTGGACCAGATTAAATTCTAATATTTATCTGTGAATAAGCCAAGGATAGGAATATGATCAGAACTCAGTTATATATATATATTAGAATAATACATCAGGATTAGAAGCAGACCATTCCCTAACCACAAAAGAAGTTTTCAACATGCTATTCTGAAATTATCTATTTGTTTCTATTTCCACCATTGGATAGCAAGTTTCTCAAGGGCAGGAATGTGTGTACTAAAATGGCTGGCACATGGTAGCCACTTATTTATTGCAATATACATAGCAGTTTGTGTCTCAAGAAGGTATATTGGCCCTTTGTCTTAATTTATTTGATCTCTAAATTCTCTGTCGTCGGTTGTTTTCACAGTTGATAGTACTCAGGCCGATTGACTTGAAGACCACCTGTAGGCTGGTGACTAACAGACTGGAACTCTGTCCCTCGTTTCACCCCTCAGCACCTCTGAAAACATCTCAAATTTAAGAGAATTAACGGTTGTGTCTTGCCTCTATCCTTCCAAAGCTGTTGGCTTCATTTCAGAAAATGGTATCACCATCCCTCTAAGTGCTCAAAATAAAATCCTTGACACCTACCTTTCCACCTGTCCCGTGTCTAAACTACAAGTAAGCTCTTAGAAAAACGTACCTAGGATCCATTTAATTCGTTTTCTGTACTTTAAAAACATACTGCGGTCCATTTCATTCATTTTATCCTCACTGTCATTGCTCTCATCACAGCCTCATCACCCTTTATTACTCCGATCGCTTCGGCACTGCCTTCTCTGCACTGTCTGTAGGCCCTGTAAGCCATTTTCACGCAGAGAACGGGTGACCTAAAACTGCGTGGTAGACCATCTCATTCCCCTGACTAAAACGCTTAAAGAGTTCCCATTGGATTCTGAAAAGAAAAATCCAAACTTTTTCTCATAGCTCACAATATTTTAGAGGATCTCCCCTCCCCATTTGTCTCAAGTCTCATCTAGAACCCTCTCTCATCATCTATTACGTTCCAGGTCTTTGTTCTATCCTTCAAATACATTCAACTCCTTTTCTCCTTAAGGCTTTTGGTGTTAATGTTTACTCTTCCTGGGCTGATTTTTTCTTAGCCTCCTCAAAAGTAGATATAGCTCATATATCTTGTGTTAATTTAAACGATTTCTTCTCAGAAAGACCTATCCTGAAAGTAGCCTCTGGTTACTTTCAAACTTATTAGCATATTTATTTGATTCATTTATCACTATCTGAAATTATCTTATTGTTTTCTTGTTTTTGACCATCCCCCTTATGAGATTGTCAGCTTCTTGAAGCAATGAATCTTGTTTTCTTTTCATTATTCGTACCTTAGCACTCAGAACAGGACGTGCACCTTAGCGAATAGTTGTTGAATGAATAAATGAATGGAAAATGAGCATTTGTGGGAGTAGGCTGAACTGAATGGGAGAAGCAATGACAGTGGAAAACGTAATAGCCCATCTTGGAAAAGAAATTGGTAAGGGAAAAAACCAAACAACAAAGGGTAAAAATGGAATAAGATGATTCTAGATGCTAAGTTTTAATAGGTTTGGGTCATGCACCCCTTTGTGAATGTTACAATATTATTTGACATATAATTTAGGATATTCCCTGACACGTTGAATCTCATCTAGGATCCTCTCAGGAGGGGTCATGGACAGCAGAGAAAGGATTTCTAGAGGTTAATCAGTGACAGCCTTATCTTCCCAGTGAGCATTTCATTTTGAAGGTCAACTTCCATCTAACATTACCACTTCAACCGTTATATCAAATTCCTCTTTTAGTAGGGCAAAAGTGGGAGTACATAGCTGGTATTGTTTTAACCTAGCAGAATTTTAGTTAGGCAAAGCTCTGCGGGACAAAATACGAAGCAAAAGAATTGCCCCAAGAATCTGTTTCTTGCAGTGGAGTTCCTCCAGACACAGTTGACTTCATCAGGTCTCACCTTAATCTTAATTAAAATATCATTATTAAAATTTCTCAGGATCCACATTGTACTCATAGCTTCCAGAGAGAAGTAAATTATCGTCAACCTTTGTGTAGATACAGGGACTTTAAAACAGATTCACGGGTCAAGTATAATTTTTTCCATTGGATTAGTCCAAAGGATAAGGAAATGTGTGTCTTTAGAGCAACTCCTCTTGTGCTCTTCAAATATCCAGTGTGTTGAAGCCACTGGAGGCCATTGAACCTCCTACCTGCTAGATTATGCTGGAATAGTGTCACATTTTACTAGAACTCCCTAGAAAACTTTACTTGACTGTACTGCCTCGCTTTCATGGGACGGTGTCCAGGATAAGCAGGGAAACATTTTCCCCCCTATTTTATCTGAGTTTGTTCAAGGAACTGGAATCATCATGTCCTGAGCTACATGCCATGTGCAAGGCCTCCGACCAGCACACAGAAAATCCTAAGGAATCGTTATTCAGTGACTCTTGCCATCTGCAAGCCTGTGGAATTCAGGTGCCCACAGGAAGGAGTGGAGAGGGTTTTGCAGCCTGACAGTATCAGCTGTCTCACCACAAGAACCTTCTGTTTTGGCTGAAGTTGTTCTATCAGACTCAAGCTGCTCTTTATGGCTAAATGTGAGTTTAACGTGTCTGCTTTACATTCTTTAAATGTTTCTCTCATTCATAGGCTTCTCTTCTTATATCCAATGGCTTGATTTCTTTGTATTCATGTCCATTTTTCAAGAGGAGGTAGGATGGTTGGACACTGGAGAACATAAACTCTTGAAGTTTAAATTCAGGGAGTCATAAAATTAATGATAATAAAGAGAACCACAGACACTGAGAGTGCAGCAGAGAAAATCAAACAAATAGGATCAATGCTATAAGGATGTGGGAGGCAACTTAAGAACAGTATGAGTATGGAGTGGTCAGTAATAGTAACAGAAATTTTTTGGTGAATCAGGCAAAGGTTTTCATGATTATTCCTTTCTCATATTTGTGAGGTGTGGTTTGCTTTAAGCAATAGGAGGGCGGCAAAGGACTTAGTGGAGAGGAAAACAGTTTTAAAATTTCTCTCAGAACCCAGCCCACTGGAATATGAAAGCAGCCTCAGTAAGTAAGATAGACTTGCATGCCTCCAGTTACAGAGGTGTAGGAAAAGAAATGACTTCGGTTACTGGAAACTAGTATTTGCATTGGACGACGTTATTATTTGAATTGGACGGCGGAGGGAAAGGTGCATCTTAACTTTATCAAACACATTACAGATGTAATTTTTAATTCATCCACTCAGGGCCATTTTGTTTGTGGATACAGGATGATTGTTGATATTTTTAGACACATTTAAAAAATTACCTTTAAGCTCATTAAGTATTCTAAGAATATTTTTAAGCTCCTTAAGAATTCCAAGAATAATTTGTTTGCAAGTCAGAGACTACACCTGCTATATTTTATTGTTGATTATTTTTAAAAAGCACTCTAAGTATTTGCTATGGAAGTGTGCCTTCCTATTCTTTCTCTGTGTACATAAAAGAATCAGAGAAACCCGTTTAATAAAGTAGTTTTCCCCTCACAGAGAGTAAAACAGGCTGGGCTGTGCCCATCTAACACACAAGGTAGTTTGACCTTTAAGGTTACATTCTCTGGGATGTAAAAATTATTCAGTTTAGGTGACTTGAATGGTGATTTCTGAAAGTTATTTCTCAAAGGTAAATGAATCATCAGCCTCCAAATAAACAAGCTGAGCATTCAAGGGGCTGCTTTTCTAAGTTCTTCTTGCCTTCCATTTTTACCAGCTAGATTGAGAGGGAGTCGTGCTCCCTGCTCACCACCAGGGACGGCTGACTCTTCCTTCCGCAGCTAGTTAACTTGCAGGAAGCGGTCACGGTTCACTCCCAGGCGCATCACGCTTCAATCCCGGGTAGGAGGGTGCGCTCGAGGTTTGAGCGTGGGGGTGGGAATGGAGGCGTTTCCGTTCTATTTTGGTTTCTCCTACTGACTGGCTGCTCAGCTGTTCATGAGTCACCTTAACCTCAAAATCTGTCATTAAAACAGAAATAATGGTACCTATTTTCTGTGCCTTATATGAATTGCATGAAGATGTTATTCATATTTCTGAAACACGTGAGAATTAGTCAAAGTTAGATGGAAGGAAAGGTCCAATGTAATTGTTCTTAAGTCGTGATAAATACGCTTTTATCAGTTAGATTGTGAGAATTCTCTGTAATGAAGAGTTAAGAATATGAAGAGATCTTAATAAGGATTAAATTTGAAAAATATTTATTTTTCAAACTGGGATCAGGAATATAAATAGTTTAAAAATATATGCCATTAGAACTTATTTATTTAAAGTTTCATTTAATAGAATTTTATTGAGCATCCTGGCACTGAATTAGACATGACACAGAACCTCTCCTAAAGAAGACCACATACCAGAAATAAGACAGTAAATGATTCTGGGTGACACCATATATAAGTTCGGTGGTATCTGGGAGATTTTCACTTTAATATCATCTATACTAGTGGTTCTTAGAGCAGCGTTTTTTTTTTCCCCCTGCTTTTTCTCCCCAAATCACCCCAGTACATAGTTGTATATTCTAGTTGTGGGTCCTTCTAGTTGTGGCATGTAGTATGCCGCCTCAACGTGGCCTGATGAGTGGGTGCCATGTCTGTGACCAGGACCCAAACCAGCGAAACCCTGGGCCCCTGATGCAGAGCACGTGAACTTAACCACTTGGCCATGGGTTGGACCCCAGAGCAGTGTTTAGGAGCTTCAGAGAGAAAGAATTCACCTTAAAAGGAAAAAAAGTTTCCCTTTATCTTAAATTTGCTTTTCTACAGTGTGACTTACCTTACTTGATTGTTCTTTTTCTACATTTGTGAGTTTAATGTTTATTTTATTTTTTATTCACTCGTGTTTAGAAATAAAAATATTTGAAAACATGAGTTTGTCTCTGGACAGCATTTTGTGCACAGTGCATATTTTGTTTTTACTATTTAGTGCTGTCAATATTCTGTAATAAATGCTCTATAATTATAGCTTTTATTAGGTGATCATATTAAACTTTTTCAGTGATAATCAGCCAATGCTTTAATTTTTGCTCTCCACATCCAGCTAGATTACAGAAGCAGATTCGTTTGCATAGCTGTTTCTTCGTCATAAAGTCCAAGTTCCTCATATAGATTGTTGAATACTTGACCTCTGAACCAGGAAGAGTATTTTACAGGTGTTCCATTTAATTCTTCCTGGTCCACCCACACACAGGCTTCTACCATATTAAACAGTCTTTACAACAGGCTCCTACAAGCAGAATTCTGCCAAACTGAACAATCTTTATGACAGGCTGCTACAGTGAAAACAAAAAGAAATAGAACCAAATAAATATCAACCCGTCATTCTCTCATCCAAAGTCCAAGGGAAGATACTCTCAGCAATTGACCTTCTTCTCTGTGGGGTGGATGGGAGAATTCTGAATGTAATATTATTGGCCTCTCTTGGACCAGAGCTCGGTTATGTGGTCTCCCCTATTTCCTGTCCTGAGGAGAGATGAAAGAATAGCGTTGAGTCTCCATACAGCAGCATCCAAACACTGCAGCTGGAATCCCAAACTCTTAGCCTTAGTCTTTGGGCTGGGTTCAGACCTTTTATCATGTTCTCCTGCTCCTCCCACGCGGGGCTGGCTCATGGCTGCTCCCTCTCCCCTAACCTTGTCACATGAGATGTGGGGCTTCTCTCTTAGTGCTTTATTTTCTCCACCAAAGATCTACTTAGAGAGAAGTGAGATTCTAAATATTGCCACAACTGTTTTACCTCTTTTAGGAGAAATAAAATCAATAAATTGAATTGTTCTTCTAGCTAGATCTTGCTGACCAATATATAAAGTTATTTTTGATTCTTGTTATATTTTAAGCCAAAACATACCTGCCATCTGAACCCTGAACACTCAGTAGGATGTTTCCCTTTCTTCTGCGCAGGGAAAAATTTCATAATAATATTTTATGTAAAATCCTCCTATACAAGGGGACATTTTCTCTTTCTTTCTCATTCCCCAAATTAGGATAATGAAAAACTTTTAGAAATCCATACAGGAATATGTTTGAAATTAGATTTCTCAAAAATTACATAATTCCCTACATACTAATTCATGAGGTTGTGCATACTCATTTTAGCACTCTTTTTTCCACTTTACAGCTTCTGTGTTCCCATTATACAAAATGACCCTTACTAAAGTACCAGCATTGCTTCCTAATCCCTCATTCCTCGACTCTCCAATTAAATCTCATCAATAGGCTCAGCCGAATTATAGATGTTGGGAACTTAAAAGAGCACTATTTTAGTACTTTAGATTAATCAACATCAAATTAACGTTGCTTAACCTTGTTCTGACCTAGCTAGGCTTCTGACCTGTCCGCATGACCAAATGCCCACCTTTGTCACCAACAGCTGAATATCATACATATTGACCTATCCCTGAGTATTTACTTGATAACCTACTCATCCTTTCCATTATCTTCCTTTCTCTTCATTTCTCTTGTTCATTCTCTTCTGTATTGGTTCTATCCACTACCTCTTCGTTAGATCAATGGTAGTTTCCCCCATCTACCTGGACTTCCTAAAGGCACCTGTCATCCTGCCCAAGTCTCAGTCTCTCACCTGCCTCCGTTTTCTCCATTATCAGGTTTTCACTGACTTTTTCCTGAGACATCACCTGTTACCTCCTTTGGGGTCTTCCTTATGTTGATGATCTGTCTGAGGGGTCATCTACCACCTGCCACCACACTATTTTAGTATTAGGGATGTTGGAAACTGTTCAGAATATTTATCAAATATTTTTAGCTATAATCCTAACTTTTAAGTACTACTTCTGAGAATCCATAAGCAGCAAATGCCAAACTACAGGGGAAAAAGTAAGTACACAAGGATGCCCAGTGTTACTGTTTCTAAGAGGAAAGTAATGAGAAAATACCAGCAACAAAAGAATGTTTAAATAAAAAATAATAAAGCATCTGATGGACCTTAACGCAAACATTATAATTATGTCTCTAAAGACAGAGTGCTGTAATAATATGGAAACATCTTTATACTAATTAAATTATCTAAATTAAATAAATAAATTTAACTTAGTGGTAAATTTTTTAAAAAACAGGATTTACTCTATAGAGTGTGATAATAACTAAGGATTTTTTGTTTGTCTGTTTTTAACTTATGTATAGAAGCCAAGACTGGATAGAAAAGAAGTAATATAAATGTGGGTGGTTGACTATCTGTCACACTGACAGCCTTCTTTTAATTTTTCTGCATCTTCTAAATTTTCCCTAATGGTTAGTGTGACAGGCAGCCTCTAAGATGGCCTCCGATGCTCCCCAACTCTTGGAGTGCACACCTCTCTATAATCCCCTGTTCCTGAATATGGGCTGGACTTGCTTCTAACCAATAGAATACAGTCTAGATGACTGGATGTCACTTTCATAATTAGATTACAAAAGACTGTGACTTCTGTCTTGCTAGCAAACTTTCTCTATCACCTTCTTGATTTTCATGCTTTGATGAACAAGCTGTCATGTGGGAGAAGCCCACCTGGCCAGGAACTGTGGGCAGCCTCCAGTCAACAGCCAGTGAGGAACAGGGGGCCTGAGGCCAATAACCTGTGAAAAAACAAATGCTACCACAACTACTGATCGAGCTTCAAAATGGATCCCTCCTCAGTCAAGTCTTCAGATGAGACTGCAGACCCTGAGCTGATACTTTGTTGGATCCTTTGTAGAGGACATGTAACAGAGGACCCAGCTGTATGTTCTAGTTGTGAGCGCCTCAGGTGGTTCTATGTGGGATGTTGACTCAGCACGGCCTGACCAGTGGTGCCGTGTCCACGCCTAGGATCCAAACCAGTGAAACCCCAGGCTGTTGAAGTGGAGGATGTGAACTTAACTACTTGTCCACAGGGCTGGCTCCTAAATGTGTGTTGTTTTAAGCTGCTAAGTTTTGGAGTAATTTGTTACGCAGCATTAATTAACTACCACATGAAGGTATTATTTCTATAACATGGCAACAAAGTTTTAAAAAGGACTTTCAAATTAAAAAAATTTGAAATGCTAACAGACTTTGTGAAAGTCTCTTGTACAATTACCCTTAGAAAATGACCCCTTGCCCTGGACAAGAGGAAAAGGAAAAGATTGCGGGTGTCATCACTGCACAGCACAGAATACTTGCATAAGCTCGCAGGAGTAAGGGATCATTGCGGATACTTCCGCATTTGGGTTTTTATCCTTCTGCTCTTCCAGAAGACTGAGTGATCTGGAAGGTAGAGCTCTCATGCTGGAATTAGAAACCTGTCTACAGGGGTAGTCCCCTTAAGTATATTTGTGAGAGATCTTCACTTTCCTGTAAGAGTCTGCCCCCTAAGAAAGGAAGAAAATGAAATACTGTGACACCAATGGTGTCTTTTCTCCATCCCCTAAGAGGTGATGGAATTAAAGGGCTCTAATGCTGACCATGTGATATTATCTGAGGAGCTGTGAAGAGAAGCCTGTCAGAGGGGAGTGGTGACTTTCCAGCCTCCACCTGTGGGGACTCACCTGTTAGTGCTCACCTGAGGATAGGCTTCAGGAACTGTGCACTGTGGTAGGTGGAACAAGGAAACCTTCATCCTTGACCACTGAATCCTTTAACCAGCCTTACTAGAAGGAAAGAAGCAACCATAGTTTGGGGAAGGGGTAAGAAATTGCATCCATGTGAGCTGTCTGTATGGCTTTGTATGTCAGAATTTTCCAAAGCTAGTCATTTTGAGTTTTTAAACTGTATGTGTATATACTTACGTATTTGGGTCAGGCAGGGGCTCAAGGATGAGGGAGGAAACTCAGATAAGTGGCTGAGTGGACCTAGACAAGGAAAGGGCGAGGGGACTTTTGTCCCTTGTGTATTAATTCTCTTCCTTCTTTCTTCCACCTCTGCCCACCCCCCATATAAGTTTCTCCATTCAGCTGAGCATTGACCCCTTCCTGGAGCTGTGTCCACCTCAATATCTGTTTCCACTATTCCTGTTCCTAGAGGAGAACCCAGCCTCATTCATACCATCATTTGAGCAATTCTAGGAACACAACCACATGGACCTTCTAGTAGAAGGGAAACAACAAATATAGCTCTTTCTAGAGACAGGATTTGCCTTCTGGAGACACAGTTTATTCTAATATACAAGACAGATGGGAAATACACACTATTAGTGCCTGCCTGAGTCACCGACATTTAGATGTTTTCTTTCAACAGTTGTCACACTTTGGGAAAAACACATCACCACGCAGGAGTGTATGAAGGACGAGCAGTCACAGATTAATAATCAGACACTCTCAGAGCCCAGTCATGAATTAAACCCAAAAGTCAGAGATACAATCTCATTACTACAAATACTTGCTTATAAAAGATGTCTGTTAATTTATTTTTTCCCCATCGGCTTTGTATTAGTAAGCTCAGGCTGCCACAGCAAAATACCATAGGCTGGGGAGTTTAAACAACAGATATTTATATTCTCACAGTTCTGGAGGCTGGAAGTTTGAGATCAGAGTGCCAGTGTGGCTGGTTTCTGTTGAGAGCGCTCTTCCTGGCCACACTTTTATTGTGTCCTCAACATGGTGGAGAGAGAGATGGGCGGGGAGAGCGGGGGAAGCAAGCTCTCTGGTGTCTCTTCTTATAAAGGCGGTAATCCCATCATGAAGTGCCATCCTCATGATCTCACGGAACCCTAATTACCTCCCAAAGGCCTCATCTCCAAATACCATCATATTAGGGGTTAGGGCTACAACATGTGAATTTTGGGAGAACACAAACATTCAGTCGCTAGCAGGCTTATTGTCCCATACGTATTTTTTCCACAGCGAGTTTTAACTACATGTTTTCTAGAGAGCAAAGTTCCAGCTATTCTTTGTAGAGTATCTTCTATGCATCACAAAATTTTACCATTTAAAGAATGATTGCTGGTAATTGTGATTATCTTCAAACTTCTAGCTTATTGGAACTTGGAACCCAAACCAATGTAAGTTGTATTAGCATTACATCTTTAAAATAATGTCTTTTAAAAATAATACTGATAAAAAATGCTGCAATACAGGCATGGATCACATATGGTTTTAAGTGTAATAAAATGTGTTTTGCACATAGCAACATCGAACTGTGATGCTACACTCACTTCCAAATCTCAGTTACCTTATATACAAAAACTTACGCTGAGTGGCCTGAAATAAGGTCATTATACCCTGAAGCTTTCACAACCTTCTCCTTTTCTTTCTAACAAGTGCTCACTATTATGGGAAGAATGCCTGCCTTTTCTTTGCAGCTTTGCAGAGTTTTAAGGAAACAGGGTTTTTAATCACACTCTTCTTTTCTTGCTTGCACTTCTGACTTCTCTAAGTTGGCAACAGAATTTTAAGTTCATCTCGGAGATAGCATCACTCTTTAACCTTGGACAGTTTAAAAGTCTCTCCCAGGGCATTTCTGGGCATTTTATTGCTTCATTCCTTTATTCTCATGTCAAGGCTAAGTGGACTTGAGCCAACAAACAAAATTAGAGCAGAGCCTTTACTCCATTTCCAGATCAGCTAAACCAATTAATACAATTTAATTAAAACTTATTTTCTTTCCTTTCTGCAGAAGGGGCTCAGAGTGCAGCTATTGCAACGGGGTTTTCAATATGTCATTCCAGCTTCATTTAACCCTTACAGGGACATTTTCAGAGAGAGACTCTACAGGCATGTGGTACGACACATTGACCTCACTTTTAATTTCTCGTGTGGTACCATGGCAAATTATCTTTTTAAATTGTATATTTCCTTAATCTGGAAGGGAGAAAGTTGATTTAATTCTTACTTTTTCCCTTGGGATTGAGTGCTTCAGTAATACTCATGCCTACAATGAATTATCCATATTTGGCAGGTCTGAACCAATTCATTTGAACAAACGTAAAGTACACCTGCTACAGTGGGAAATGTCCTCTAATCACGTCCCGGGATGTGTTTTGACCTTGAATAGGAGTAAAAATTCACGACAGTAATCACCTCCACTTTTCCCCCTGTAATATTTACTTAAGCATTCCTATAAGTTATACATATTGGCAAAATAAACTGATTCATTGGAGTACAAGAAAAATCTAGCAAAAGCTTCTCTCTTCACTTGGATGCCCACATTTCTAGTGGGGTTTCTAGGGGTCCCTCTTGGGATTTAGCCTGTTGTGGGGACAGAGTTCAAGTTCCTTTCTCAAAAGTACACTGTTATAACTTACCTTATTGCTTTCTCTTCCACTCATCTTTACCCTTCCCTAGTCCATGAAATCTTTATTGAGACGAGGGCAGAAAGAGTTGCTTTGACTTTGCATTGGTTAGAACAAGTTTGACTGCAAGTAACAGAAACTCCAACAGAGGTTCAAATAATTAAGTGGCTTGTTTTGCTCAGGTAGAAGTCTGGAGGGGAATAGATCAGGTTGATTCAGTAGCCAAGGGCACCATATGGGCCCAGGGTTTCCTTTTCTCTTTTCTGCCAAACTTAATAGATGGCCTTCAGCCTGGTAGATACAGGGCCATTCTAGAGACTCCACACATCCATGTCTATGTTCCAAGAGGGGGCAAGGGAAAGGGTAAAAGAGAAAAGCCTTATGCCAGTAGAGTCTGTCTTACTTTTAAAGATTTTTCTGGAAGCCCCATCTAGTGATTTCTGTATAACTCTTTTGGGCTTCAGCTAAGTACAGAGGAATCTGGGGGGATGAGTATTTTATCTTAACACAGTGGTTCACCCAAATAAAAGTGAGGATTTTACAGTAAAAAAGAAGATAAAAATATACATTTGGTGGGTAACTAGTTAAATCTGCCAAAGCCTATCCCTTTGGCTACCCAACATCCATATACACGTTTATTGTAGTCTTCTCCCTCTTAGGGAGTATTGTAAAAGGTGTGGAGACATCTTTACTTGTCAAGATGACTGGGGAGAGGGAGTGCATGCAAGTGGTGTTTTGTGTCTAGGAGCTAGTGATGTTAATTGTCCTATAGCATGTGGAATATTCCTGAATAATAAAACATTATCTCACCTAGAATCCTAGTATTGACTCCCACTGGGAAACACTGTCAAACATAGGAATGGTACCTCCTGAAAGGGGATGATATTCTAAATTCGTAACCATTCGTCGTCCAGGTCAAATAAAGAATTTCTGGGACTGTGTAACTCTGCCAGATACAGTGTCTCATTATCCAGTCGTCTAACTGTCCACTTGCCAAACATTGAATATACAATGGAGGAGTATGAACCGTATTGGCTGAAACAAAAATTCACGTGTGGAAAAAAGTGAAGTCAGTGGTTCGTGGCATATATCGGATCCTGCTGATAGAAATAACTGCAACCTCCATTGACTAAGCTGGTCGCCCCAGTTTGAGTGCCTGGGGAGATCTCTCTGGTCTGTTATCCCCTACCGCCACATTGAGCAGTGGGGAAGAGCACGTCTTCATGGTCACACTTGCTTTTAGTGCAGTTCAGAGTCCAAGGATTGCTTTGGAGGTTAAATAGTCACAAGCAGATGTTATCCTCTCTTGGGATGTTTGTTTGTTTAGACAATATAGGTCCTCAGTAGGCTTTCAGGCTACTTGCTTCAACCAAATCTCTGAGTAACTGTAGCCAAAGATCCTGTGTGGACATAGTTTTAAGCATTAAACCTTTTTTCTACTGGCTTCTGTGACCTAACCATTTTTCTCAACTCCTACTTGTCAATGCCTTGAGGTAATTACAAACAACCTCGGATGTGTATACAAATGTTTAGAGTAAAATTTTTTCCAGTAATCGCTCCCTCTATTTGGCAGAGGACTTTTGTAGAAGGGATGTGGGAAAGGCCCGAGGTACCAATCTAAAACTGCCCCTTCTAAACTGTCCTCTGTTTAAGACAGAGAAGAATTTAGCTTGTTCAACTTTCCAAGACTCCATGAGAGTCTTACTCAACTTGGTTTCCAGGTCATTTGCAGGAAGCGTTTCTGTCAGCCAAGTTACTTTGTTAATCCATTTCTGCTTGCAGACTGTCTAATTGTAGTCTGAGCTCATTTATCTCTTGTAGGACTTGGCTCAAAGAGGAAAGAAGAAAGAGCAGATTCCACCATTCCAACTGTTCCCACCATTTTCCCTAACACAACAGCCTTGGTTTGTACACGGTCAATATGCAATGTAGTAACAGTTGAACAAAATGTTTTGTTACAATCTTTTTTTTCTTTTTGTGAGGAAGATTAGCCCTGAGCTAACATTTGCTGCCAATCCTCCTCTTTTTGCTGAGGAAGACTGGCCCTGAGCCAACATCTGTGCCCATCTTCCTCTACTTTATATGTGGGACGCCTACCACAACATGGCCTGACAAGCACTGCACAGGTCCGCATCTGGGATCCAAACTGGCAAACCCTGGGCCACCAAAGCAGAACGTGCGAACTTAACCACTGCGCCACCAGGCTGGCCCCTGTTACAATCATCTTGTAATAATTTTTATAGAAACATCAAGAAAGTAATTCAGTCTTTCCTCCTACAGTGTTGATCAAAAATTTTTTTTTTATTATTCACTCTTTAGAAAAATTTATTTCAGCTGCACAACCTGGTATCAGTAATATCATTTAAAGGTTTAAGTTTGTGTCAGTTTTGGAAACTGTCAAATTTCCGCCACGTAAGCACTGTAGGATTAGAGGACATTTTAAGTTTCCTTGTGTAGTGATTCGTTTAATTGGAGACACACATTAAGTGACAGGCTGTGAATGTCGTCACGTCTTTACTCCAGGTGAACTGGCACAGTAGGCAGTAGGAGTGTGCCTACAGCAGGACAGCTGGCAATGACTTCACTGTACACAGAAGTGACCGCAAACCGTAATACCATATCCCCAAGTTGTCCAACCCCCAAAATGCTACTGCCGCCCAGGAGAGGAGTGAAGGGGAAGTGCTTGGAGCTTGACAGAGGATGTTGGAATGAGAAAGGGCAGCCAAATGGGATTGAAATGTCTTACTTTTTCAAATTTTAGAAACCTTATGAGTATGGTGCATAGTTTGCAGTCATGACCAGGTACAGTTCAGTTATGCTAGCTGTCCTCCTGCAGGACCGCTCCTACTGCCTAGTGTGCTGGTTCACCCAGAGTAATAGCATCAGGACTTCCATGGTGTATCACCAAGTAAAACCAATCAGAAAGTCATACCTCTCGATTGTTCTGCAATCACTTTGCTTCTGACAGTCTAAATAAACAACTTGCACTCTTATGTATGTCTCATAAAATATCTTTATAAATTTGCTATTCTAGCTAAATTAGATGTTTGATTTTTAATTTTTTAAATTCTTTTTCTTTTCTTAAATTTTTATTTTCTTTATTATAGATGTAAGAGTAAACAAAAGGTAAACACCATGTCGGAGTAACACACGGAAGCAATCAGGAAAATACAAAGCTTAACAAACTAGCTGAACCTCAGGGTAGAGAAAGCTCTGTTACACCCAGAAGACAGCCTTGGGGGAAGGTAATACTTCTTCAACAGTTGTACTAAGAACATTAAAAATACTTTTGCCAAGGGAGGGTATCAACATTTTAATCTACCTTACACTGATAAAAAGGAAAACACACAGCAGGGAGGAGGCAGGGCCAGGTTTTCGTGGAGCCACAGACGGTAGAAACAAAATGTCCTTTGTTTGGAGAATATTGCACCTGCATTAAATTTACTGCTGACATCTCTTCATAGAAATTTGATTTTTCTCCCATTCCCCCACCTTTGATTGTTTTCAACACTGAAGAATGTGAGGTATGCCAGTTGTCCTCCTTGTCCTTGCGACATTTCTGTCTTCAGCTGTGAAGGGGAACAGAGCTTCCTCACCCCTGGCCATCAGCACGTCATCTCAGCAATGCACCTGCACCCGTAACACGACACTGCAATGTGCAGAGCTTCATACTTCTGTGACAGACACAAGAGATCAATTTCCTGCCTATCAGGCCTTGGAGTTGGGGCCCTGTTCTAACAAGGAAGGTCTCTTTCAAATAATCCTAACTACTAAGGGCACCTCAAATTCAGACGCAGAGCCTTTAAGGAGCTGTGAGATCAAGGCCATAAAGGCAGGCAGCATGGCCACAGGCACAGTGGTCATGGGGATTTTTCTGAGGGGAGGGGTATCTATAATCTCAATATCTGCATAGTGAGTTGACTCTGACATTTTATATGTTTTCTGAATATTCCACGTAGTTGCTGAAGGAGAGAAAGAGAGTGTGATGGATAGCACAATATGAATTTTGCTCAGAAATGATTTTACCCAGGAAAGCATTGTATATTATAGATTAGGTCAGCTTTGTTACGTAGTTCAGCTTTAGTCGTAGTGTAACAGAAAGTCCTGGCTTTCTGTAGCCAGTACAAAGGCAGAGTTTCTCGCATCTCCGAACCTTGTGCTTACCTCTGTGATTGCACCTGCAATTCTTCATGGCAGCCATTTGCTTAGCTATCATCTCGTCTCCAATCTGTGAATTTCCTAGGACAGAGCTGGGATGTATTCCCTGGTTCCCAGTGCCTAAGTCCGCATCTCCATCTTGGCAAATCCCTACTAAACATTTATCTTTTAATGAATTAATAGATTGCCATTCAGATTAGTCACCTCCTAGGGGATCCTGGAGCTACAATCATACTTCTTGTTGAAACTATGTCAGTTTGGCTCTGACTTCGAACTCAGAAATTTATCTTGAATTGGGAAAGAAGAAAGAGGAGAAGGAGAGGAAGGAGCAGAAGAAGATGAAGCGTGTTATCTTACAGTCAGGAGACCTGGGTTCCAAACACGCTCTAACACATTGTGTGAGTTTGAGAGCTGATTTAATACCTGAGCATGATTCTCCTTACCGTAACATAGAAGATACTAATAGAAGCTGGGAGATTAAATGAGAATATGAATATAAAATGCTTAGAAGCACTTGCTCTAGAGAAAGAATTCAATAAAAACTAACAGTTAGTACTAGAAGAGTAAGAAAAAATTTTGGCTTCAGTTTTTCAAAGATGTTATCTGCATACCATAATTTAAAAGAAAATTCCAAAAAGGCAGAAGCACAATTAGGAAGCCTTAAATTAGAAAACATGCCTTAGGTCACCTGCTCCTCCTCTCTATTCAGAAATCAGCAGGCAGAGTCTGGCTTCTACACTATTATTTGCTTTAGGAATACCTACAAACCTCTCTCTGTAACTGCAAATGTGCCAGAGGTTGATTTATTTTTGGCAAAAGGGAAGAATTAAAATGGAAGTCTTTTAGATGTCCTCTCTCACACTGAGACTATACTGCTCATTCTTTAGTTTACCATTTAACCTTTTACATGAGAGTACTCAGATAATTTTAAGCATCATCCATGTACTTTGCGATAATCCTACAGTTTACAGTGGGCTGAAAAGATCAGATCTCTGCACATTCCATGACCATTTCCAAGTTGCCACCAAACTGTGAGATGCAAACCAGCTCATAAATAAGCTTCTCCATTATGAAAATTTCAATCTTTCTTCTATTTATCCCAGATTTTCTTGCTTAAGTGGAAGTCAGGAAAGAGAAACTAATACTTAATCCTAAAATTTTGTTTATTCTTATGCAACTTTTAGTCCTTATAAGTTTTACCTTAGCATGTCCCATTGCATTAGTCTATGAGGTCACTCTTCAATGTTCATATCACAGTGGTTGAGCCTGATCACACAGAGTCTTGGAAGTTCAGTCTTTTACCAGGTTTCCTCTTTTCTAATTCGCAAATGTTTCTGGCTTGGGAAGCCCAGAAGGCATGGGAAGGCATGGTCCTCATATCTGCCCTAATTGTTGACCACCTCAGTCAGATTTCTTTCCACTGTGGATTCAGGACCTTCCTCCTGCCATCTTGAGCATGGCTTCCCTCAATCTGTTGCTCCTCTCCCCTCTCCCAGCTCATCTCGACTTGGGGCACAGACCTTTTGCTCAAACCACCAGAATGATAGCTGAGACCTGACCATCATTTTTTAAAGTCTTAAGGATAACAAGAGGGTCTTTAAACTGGTCATCAGATTTGGCTTTTCTCAGAGTCCACTGGCCTTGTCAGTCCACCAGCCATGTCTGTTCACTGGAACCATCTGTTGGACACTGCTGTCTAGATGTGGTCCTGCCACCATGTTGTAGAGATGGACTTATCTCCGATACCTCTGCCAATGGTAGTGCCTTGAACAAGTCTCCTTTCAACGTGCCAAGTACTCTGCTGAGGGTCATCTATTCCTCAACCCTGAAGGAAGAAAGGGGCATTTCTGCCTCCTACCAGTCCAGAGTCTGCCTACCATATCACTATTTTCTCTCAGATGAGAAATGTTCTCTGACATATTTTACAGTGAAGCTATCCAACCCTCTCAAGGGAAGGGCATCCTTGGGAGCATCATCTTGCCTTTGAACTCTTTAAAACACAATTGCCTGTGATGCATATATTTTGAGTGTATCACACGTTATTCAAGTTCAACAGTTCAGTTTAGTTCAGTTTAACTCCCAGCCCCCACTAGCATGGGGGGAAGAGCTCGGTTCTATATCCTTCTACAGTCTGAGACTGATCTCAGTCTATTTCTCTCCTCTACACCAAGACTTAGACAAGAACAAAAGTACAAAACTTTCAAGAATAAGCAACTCGCTTCAGAGCCAGTGTATTGTAAATTCGTTTTTAGAAAAGATACATTTTCCTAAAAGAAATGATCTCCCAAGATTCAGCTTTGTCCACTTAGAAGACAACTTTTCATAGGAATCAGAGTTATTTGATATTTGCAGCCACATTGTCATAAATCTACTCATTCCAGAATAAAGTTGTGTGTTACATTTCTGTAACGAAAAGATCCAAGCAAATTTCTTTTCTAAAGTAAAGTAGTTTACTCCCAAAAGTTAATGTAAGAATCTACCTCTATAGAAACAAAACAAGAGAGAAACATTGTTTCACCTTTAAAATGAGGGGGTTTTTTTGTTTCTAGTGTGAAACAGAATGAAGGAAACCTGATAAAAATGAGGTCAATAGGCCAAAAGGATGAGCCCTCACACACTACTACTCAATGTCAATTACAGACCCCAACGAACAATGGTCAATAACTACCCCAGCAGGAGGAAGAGTTCTTACTTGCCCAGCAACTCAGCCAACGAGAAACCATCACCACCCTGAACTCTCCCTTTCCACCAGTGGATTTTCATTCAAAACAACCCCTACCAACCTCCTTCTTTTTCTCTGTAAAGTAACACTCCTCTCCTTTGCTTGCTGGACTTGTATGGCTTTTGCTATCGCTTGCTTGTCCCAAATTGCAATTCCTCTGCATTCCTGAATAAACCCATTTTGCTGGTAAAATAACTGCCTGCTTTATTTGTTTAGATCAACACTAGCTATGTGTAAATCTCAAACATTTTAGGTGCTTTGTTTCAGCCAAAATACATGCACAACTGCATAACTGGATATTGTGTTAGCATCATTTTTGAGCTATTAATTTTGATTTTTCTTTGTATTCTCCAAAGTAGCAAGGCTCTTTGCATTCTTTACCTCTTTGATTCTTGCAGAGCAGAAGTACTTGGAAAGAAAGTTCAACCTCACATATTATTTCAGGTGTCTGGGAGGAGAAAGACAGACATATATCTTTGACAAGGAAACATATAAACGGGAGAGATTTTTCCTTAGAGATATTGGTGGGTCCCCAGAGCAGTGGCAATCCTCATACCACCTCCACACAAGGCACCAGAAAAGTGAAAGCCATCAGAGGGAGTAACTTCTCCCAAGTACAGCAGCTCCCTGCTTCACCAGAGATGCCCAGGATTCAAGCAGAGGCCAGTGTGGCAGGGCCACCAAACCTGAAGGGAACCCTTGAGCTGGGAGAGCACATAACTCCAAGGTAACCAATGTGGACAAGTGACTGATGTGGCTGGCCCCTCGCCTGGGAGCTCTGTAGCACCCTGGGACCTTTGCAGATTTATGTACATTTAAAGGATAAAAGGAAATGGAATTTTTCTCTACATCTCAGATTGTGAACTAAAATTCATGTTTCCTTTTGAAAAAGGTTTTTGTAGAACCCCCATTTCACAGTTGAAGAAACTGAGATCCAGAGTAAGATTCACTAATTTGTAATCTAATTTCTCACCGACAGGAGGTGACAGAGCTAGGGTTTGCATCCAGATCTGCTTAACTTCAACCCTATGCCCTTTCTGCCCGGACTTCCCGTGGATGTGCCTGGGGACAGGGTTGGAGCTCCAGCGCCTAGCTCTGCGTTGACATCAGCTTCAAAAGAATCTTTTCGGACACCATAACCCCTCACATGAGGGAAACAATAGAAAGAATAAACAAATGGGACTTCATCAGACTAAAGAGCTTCTTCAAGGCAAGGGAAAACAGGATTGAAACAAAAAAACAGCCCACTAATTGGGGAAAAATATTCACAAGTTATTTATCCGACAAAGGGTTAATCTCCATAATATTCAAAGAACTCACATGACTCAACAATAAAAAATCAAACAACCCAATTACAAAATGGGCCGGGGACATGAACAGACATTTCTCCAAAGAAGATATACGGATGGCCAATAGACACATGAAAAGATGCTCATCATCACTAATCATCAGGGAAATGCAAATCAAAACTACACTAAGATATCACCTTACACCTGTTAGAATGGCAAAAATATCCAAAACCAAGAGTGACAAATGTTGGAGAGGCTGTGGAGAAAAGGGAACCCTCATACACTGTTGGTGGGAATGCAAACTGGTGCAGCCACTATGGAAAACAGTATGGAGATTCCTCAAAAAGTTAAGAATAGAAATACCTTATGACCCAGCCATCCCACTACTGGGTATCTATCCTAAGAACCTGAAATCAGCAATTCCAAAAGTTCCATGCACTCCTATGTTCATCGCAGCATTATTCACCACAGCCAAGTCATGGAACCAACCTAAGTGCCCAGCAACTGATGATTGGATAAAGAAGATGTGGTGTATATATACAATGGAATACTACTCAGCCATAAAAAAGGACAAAGTCGTCCCATTCACAACAACATGGATGGACCTTGAGGGTATTATGTTGAGTGAAATAAGCCAGACAGAGAAAGAAGAACTCTGTATGACTCCACTCATAGGTGGTAGTTAACATATGGACAGAGAGAACTGATTGGTGGTTGCCAGGGGAAAGGGGCGTGGGGGAAGGGCACTAGGGGTGAAGTGGTGTACCTACAACATGGCTAATAATGATGTACAATTGCAATTTCACAAGGATGTTAACTTTCATAACCTTAATAAAAAAAAAAAAAAACAACCTATGCCCTTTCAACCAAACCTCTCTGGCTTCCAGGTAGATCAAACGCTGGGGACGAGAGTAACCATCCAGTGGAGAAAACTGGCAAACGCCAACGGTACCAAATGATCAAAGTAACACCACAGCATATCAACATCATGAACCCCTTGATATAATGTACTAGGAAGGATGCAACATAATGTTTTTTAATATTTTTGCCCAAAATGCATAACCTTTGTCCAAAAATGAGAACTCGTCAGACAAACCCAGTTCGAAGGACATTTTGTAAAATAAATGATCACTATTTCCAAATGAGAAGGTCATGAAAAACAAGGAAAGACTAAGAAACTACTGCAGACAGAAAGAGACTAAGGAGAAACACCAGCTACATGCAGTGGGAGATTCTGGATTGGATCTTGGAACAGAAAAAAGATGATAATTTCCTCCCCGTACCGCTTCCCTGTAGAGGAATTCTCTAATGGCCGCAAATGGGTCCTAAGGAACAGAGAAATATAGTTGTGACCAGAGGTGAGTCTGGAGAAAGTCCTTTGCCTTGTACTCAGAATTTCTCATTTAGTTTTATTGCTTTGATCTACACAAAGACCATTTGGGGTGGGAGAGTTAGCCAGTCTTGGGAGAGTGGGTGTTGCCTTTTTTATCTAGCTGCAGTGCTAACTAAGTTAGGAGAGCTGATCTCATTCTGTAGTTATTCCTTAGCAGCTAGTTCCATGAAGAGTGCAGGCATAGTCCATTTTCTACGCACATTTACATAAGCATTGATTAACATTTTCTTCCCCTCAGTCTCTATTTTCTTTTGAGAAAGATTAGCCCTGAGCTAACATCTGCTGCCAATCCTCCTTTTTTTTGCTGAGGAAGACTGGCCTTGAGCTAACATCCATGCCCATCTTCCTCTACTTTATATGTGGGACACTTGCCACAGCATGGCTTGATGAGCAGTACATAGGTCCACACCCGGGATCTGAGCCGGCAAACCCCAGGCTGCTGAAGCAGAACGTGCAAACTTAACCACTGCGCCACCTGGCTGGCCCCCTTCAGTCTCTATTTTTTAAATTAGGCCCAAGAATTTAGAAAATTGCTCATGGAAGGAGCATTTAGGCACTTATGAAACTTAAAGCAATCTGTCTTTCATCAACAAAATCCCAGCTGAGATTGCCACAGTGGGATTTCTGGGCTAAATGGAAGCGTCCTTATTTTATGTGTAGATGTATGAACGTACCTGGTATGGATGGCATGTTTCTTTCATCACCTTGAAAATGAACCACATATCTCAAAATAGTCTCTTCTTCTCTAATCATTTTCCCAAGCCACAGGGCTTTATTTAGTCAACGCACAGTTGCGTCCTGCTTATTATGTGCAAGGTACGATTTGAAGTGCTTTATAAATAAGAACTCAATTTCTCATTGTTACTGCCATAGGTGGTGGGTGCTGTTACCATCACACCCAGTTTTGTAGATGAAGCATAAAGCAATGAGGACCACAGTGATAAATGACAGAGCTGGATGTGAACCCATGGAGTTGGGCTCCAGGATTCACATTCTCAAACACTATGCTGTGTCGCCTCTATTCTCCCCTTAATGCCGCTATTTAAGCCTCCACATACCTCTATTTTAGGCTTGACCCACACAGTTACAATTATCGTACGCTCCCTGAGAACAGAATTTCTGGTTTATTCCTCTGTGTGTTCACCATATTTGGCATCATGCTTAACAAACAGAAAGCACTCAATAAATAGGTTTGCCTAAATGAACGAAACCAGGTTAATAAGAGGAGGTATAAGTGATTCTTAGACCTTCAGATCTGTCATTTAACAGGAGTGCGTTATCCAACAATTATATTGTCTACAATGCATTTCATGTGCATTTTCATCACACTGGGATGAATTTATATATTTATCCCATTTCTATTCTTCTGTATGTTTAAGCGCTCGTATTTTACTGCTCTCTAAGAAGACTCATAGTAAGTCTTACAACTCAAATTTGATTCCAAGACAAAGGTTAATTGGCAAAGATTGCACAAGCATTAAATATTGTACATGAATCTGAAGGTCAGTTGGCATTTCTGAATCAGATAGCTTTTATCATAATGAAATTTTAAAAGAAATGACATCCCGCACAGTAACTAATGGTTTTTAGCCCTATTGGGAAATCATTTCTTTAACACTAGTAGGTTAATCGAGATTGATTTCTGTGAACTCTAAATTCCTAAGTACGCAATCTAATTGAGGGCATTGTTGAGTAAATGCCTATGTCATAGGCACTGAAAATACCTCACTTGCCAGTGTATCATAGACATCTGAAAATGTATGGGATTCAGCTAATATTGTTCATTTTATTCATTCTTTTTTTGGCTAACTTTTTATAGTGATGACAAATTTTAAGATAAAAAAATCATGCTTTAATCACTGAACTGCATGCATTCAATTTTAAAACACTCCTCTTAACAAATAGAAAAGTTTAAAAGAGTTTTACTTTTCCCTGGGTAAGAGCGCAATTTTGTGAGAAATTCACAGCTATAATCTTGATTTCTCAAGTTTATTGACTTGAGTTCTTAATCAAGAAGAATATAGCCATTTCCTCTTCTGAAAGCAAGATACGCAGACATACAAAAATATATGTGAATATATATATCTGAAATGCTTCCCATATTTCAAAAATATTTCCTCTAAAAATCCTTAGTTACAAATGTTCTGTTTTAAATCTTTTCTGAAAATGAATTTATTTAAAATATGAATCATTTTATACTGCAGGTTTGTGTATATATTTCTTGTCAAAAATGAAATGAATTTTTTTTTTTTTACAAAAGCCAAACTCAGAAACTCTGAAAAAAATAAACATAGGAAAAGACAGAAAGACAATTTCAATATTGTTTTAATAAAAGCATTCTTCTCTTATTAAAATTTTGGGATGGATTTAAGATGCGTAAAACACAAATCCGGGGTATTGTAACTGGGCCAGCATGCAATCTGGGGACCTGAGATAACTGCAGAGCTTGAACCTCCGTCTGTTACAATGATGTTATCCGAATCTGTAAGTGTAGCTATGAGTCTGGCTTGTAAGCTGTCTGCATCCGACCAAGAAAAGGCTAATCTGTATTTCACTTCTCATTTTTAAATATATGTGGGGGGATTAGTGGCAGCACAGAATATACCAGATGAAACAGTATATTGTAGGAAAATAATTTTGTTATTTTGTCTTTTTCTTCGGCTAGGGGATAACCCCATCCGGGACGGAGGTTCTGACAGCCAGCCAAGGCAGATAAGATAGTGCTGAGTGAAGCTGCATAGTGAGACACTGAAAGCGGCAGTAACGGGCTGGAGGCCTGAGGATACACTGAGAAGTTAGCAGCCATATGTTTGACAACTGAAGTCCTCTAGGATAAAGATGACTTCTTACATGGCAATTGACAACTGAAAATGCACACCTTAAGGAAAAATCAGATACTTGTTTTCCTGTTATCTAACCCTGGGGTTTCCTGTTTCCAGGTTTGAGGCAAACTTGTGCCATGCCCAAGAGAAAGCTCAGCTCCTAATCATCTTATGTTCACTTTCAGTGACTTCCCCAAAGATGACAGACTGGGGATAGGGCTCATTTATGGAATAACAGACTGAAAGTGGTCTTAGAAATCATGAAATCAATCTCTCCTCCTTGTTTTTGAAATAAAGAAAAACTGAGGCCCAGAGCGGTTAAGTGAGTCCTCCAAGGCACATAGTCCTTTAAGGTCTAGTTCATACCAAAACCAGAGGGGAAGTCCCAAACTCCCAGTATAATCCTTTTTTTTTTTTTTTTTTTGGTGAGGAAGATTGGCCTCAATCTGATGTCCATTGCCAATCATCTTCTTTTTGTTTGAGGAAGATTGACATTGAGCTAACATCTGTGCCAATCTTCCTTTATTTTGTATGTGGGGTGCCACCACAGCGCAGCTTGATGAGCGGTGTGCAGGTCCATGCCCAGAATCTGAAAATGCAAACCCCATGCCACAAAAGCAGAGCACGTGAATTTAATCACTAGATCACCAGGCAGGCCCCAGCTAACTCCTGGTATAATCTTTTACTATGCACACAGTAAAGTGATTGCTATAAAATTATCACAAAGGCAAGAAGAATGTTATTCATATATGAGGAAATGATCAAACAAGTTGAGTTGACCCCTCCTGCCACCTCCTCTTTTCAATAATAGTTATGTTATTAATATTTTCTCAGCGTTTGGCATTAGAATCCAGTCACTGTTTCTGTTAAATCACAGGCTATACCCTCTCACTTGAATAATTGAGTAAACTGAAGCTTCAGAAGGATGAATGACTTGCTCAAAGGCATGCACTTAGTGACAATCAGACACCAGGTAGCTGAATTCTCATCTGCGACTTTCTCCCTAAACACTGCATTTTGCTCAGAGCCTTCCTCTTAGACCGAAGAAATGCTGGCCTTCAGAGTTACGCAGGAAGGGATGACTGGACGTTGATGCTCTGACGTTCAGGGTCAGAATTGTGAGTATCTCTTTCTCTGCTAAGGTAGCCACCAGCGCTTCAAAAGTTTGGGTGAGGACAAACTCACGGAACCCCTTCCAGAGCTGAGGTTTTATCACTGTTGACAAGGCATTATTTAGGACGCTGCCTGGTGCCAGGGTGTTTTGCCAAAAGGCCATGTTGTCACACTGCACGAAGCCCAAAGGAAGTCCCTGTGCTTGCTGAATTTTAGGATAGGAGACAGTCTGTGTAAGGGGAATAAAATGGGATGAGCTTTCATCAAAGATCAAAATGCAAGGACTTGTTTATTCAAATATCCTCTGAACAAGAATCCATAAGCTCATTTCTCTGGTTTAAAGCAAAAACTACATTGGAACGTCTTTCAACCCAGTGCCAAAATTTGACATGAAATGGAAGAGTGAGTGCAGTAACTGCAGTAGAACGTGAGGAGTCACACAGGCATGTCACAACTACTCCACGCGCATGCTACTCTTGCAGAGGAGGGAGACAAAGGGACTTGGTTGCTATGCAGATTGGTGAACACAAATGAATTGGTCCACAAGAAGTTCAGGTTCCTGGATCAGAAGATTTCAGCCCTCCAAGAGCTGAAATAATAATACATGATGGGCCATACTAATCCATTATGGTTCTGGGGTCTGGATACTTTGTGGACATGGAATGTGGTGTCATAAACCCTGACAGTTTGCAGGATTCTGTCTCAAGTCAGTGCTATAGGACATCTTGCCACCATTTACGTTGGCATGCACTGTTCTGTCTGAGACATTTGATGTCTGATTGATCAAATTCAGACCCTATAATCTGAATTTGAGCCAAGCCATAATCAAATCATAAAATTTCCAAAGCTGCCACCATCTTGGAAATGTCAAGTGTGGGATGGGGGAGCAGGAAATGACTATACAGGGAATAAATAGAGCCCATTTTAATGACTTTTGCATGTGATCTATATGTGAGGCTGTCAATCCATTAGATATAGTTTAAACATCTTGATTAACATTTCATTACCCTATATGACTGCTGGAAAAAAAATTTGCGTCTTCATGCACCATGCATACCAAAATATCCTAAACTCCTTTGAGTTTTAAGGTGCTAAATATAATACTCTCAGGTCATTTAGACAGCGTCTCAAGTCAGCTTGAGATTAGGCATAAAAAATAAACCTAAGAAAACGGGATGTTTTTATATGCTCAGATATTAGGACCTGCTAGAAGCATGGCCTGCTTTGGCAGTCACTGTCAGACCTCCCCGGTGTCTGAGGAATTGTACACTCCTTTTTAAATCCTTTCGGAAATTGCCAGTTTGATAGAATAACATTGCAGGAAACCACTCAAATTGAACATATTTGTTGTTTTATGTTCTGCCAGGCAAATGTCAGAGCAATGCCAGGAGACCAGAGAGGGTCAGAATTGGAGGAAGCAGGGGGAGGTGAAAGGAGGGAACTAGGAGCATAAAAGACAATAAGAATAGAATAAGAAGTTATTTTAATGGGAAATTTTAAATACATAAAACATACTCTTGCTTTTGAGAGTTAAAAGCAAAATAGATGGCATCTTCTCGATTGTCTTGTGGTCGGCAGCATGACGTCCAATCTGAGAAATTTTGTCGTAGAACTTAAATATTGTGGTCAACAGTTTTCTGGTAAATCTCTATTCACTGGTCAATATATTGCCAACAATAAAACTAAATTGAAGGCTTAGTTGGAGAACTCACTAATGGAGCCTTATTCTTCCAGTTTTATTCCATTTATCTTGAATATGAATCTCCTTTATTACTGGGACATTTTTTTTTCACTCAGCGTTTTTCAGTTACACAGCATGTCACATAAATCATTTTAATTAATTAGGAACAACGATTTGGCATAATCATTTCTTCAATCTCATATTTGAAGTCCCAGTGAAACATTTTTTTCCTAAGTCTGACAGTAAGTACCAGTAACTTACTGGTAGTGATTCTGCATAGTCCTGCAAGGAATTTATTTTTCCAGAAAGATCAGAGTGAGGAAAGGCTGTATGAACGACCGTGTCAGCTTTGCCTTTTTTTTTTTTAAGTGGCTGACTCATGAAGTAGGAACTTGATTCTCTCTCCCTGGCTTTGGATGGTTTCCTAATGAGCAGAAGGACTGCCTTATTTATTTATTTACTAACCGATGTGGATTCAAACCCTTGATAGCCCTTTAACACCTTAGTGACTGTGGTTATATTAGCATTGCAGGCACACAGTGTTGGTCTGGTTACCAGGAAAAACGTTTTGCCTCATCTCCATTCAAGCATTGAACCCAGGGCCAAACATATGCTCTGTATTTTTGCCAGATTATCATTACATTTTAGCACACTGAACAAATTTGATACTGATTAAAACTGAATGTTACTTGAAAGTAAATAAATTGACTTTATTTTCCACATCAGTTAAAAAAAAACAACCTGTAGCTTCCTTTCTAAAATATCTAAATACATTTGTTTTGGCAGCAGGCAAATAGGGAAAACTACCTCTTATTTCCAAATATATAACAACCCACCCAGTAAATTTTGTAAAAATCAGAATTTGGATTAACTAGTTAGTCTTTGGACAATAATAATGTTTGATCTTAGATACGCACTCATTTAATGGCTCTAAAATTGGGGATTTTCTTGTGATGTGCATGCCAAAATATTTTGTATGCTCTAAGGATAGCTACTGGAGGTTTGATGGTGGATATTGTTTTTACTTACCAGGTACAGATGGATTGTAAAGGAGTTGAAATGAGTTGTCCACTGTCAAAAAGTTATATCAACAAGGGGCCAGCCCCATGGCTGAGTAGTTAAGTTCGTGCACTTCACTTCAGCGGCCCAGGGTTTTGCCAGTTCGAATCATGGGCAGGGACATGGCACCGCTCATCAAGCCATGCTGAGGCAGCATCCCACGTGCCACAACTAGAAGGACCCACAACTAAAAATATGCAACTATGTACCGGAGGGCTTTGGGAGAAAATGGAAAAATAAAATGTTTAAAAAAAAAAAGTTGCATCAATGAAATTAAACACCTAGAACTTCTTGCCAAAGCATTGCTAACTAAACACACGCTTGTGATCTCATTTTTTCTGCACTGATATGATTGCTTTGCCAAAGTAGCAAAAGAATAAGAGAATCATTTTGCTTTCCCAGGCCTTCAGAAGGGAGTAAAGTAATAATCACACAGCTTCTATAAAGAGTCAATCCAGTCTTCCTGGTAGGCAGAGTAGGTGCTCAAATATGTTGTGTGATTTGGGAGAGAAAAACTTTCTCCTTGTTATATATCCCTGAGCTGCTTTTATTAACGTTAGACAGCTTCAACCAAGGGTGAACGCTCTTCATGCGATTTTTCCTATTACTCCTCAGTGCACATCAACTAATAGAGTGCTCCAGTCCCCCACCCAGTTTGCCTTGGTCTGCTTTTATTTGTCCTCAGCTCTCAGTTTAGATGCTCCTTCCTCACAAGGTCTTTCCTAATGCCCCAGCTGTGACCATCAGCAAAGAAGGAATTTTGTATTTTTAAATAGTTGGAAAAAATAAACATTTCATGAAGTATGAGAAGTATAAGAAATTCAAAGTTCACTGTCCATAAATAAAGTCTTAATGGAACATGCCATTTGCTTACACGTTGTCTAAGGCCACTTTTACTATGTAATGGCAGAGTCGAACAGTTGTGATATTCTGTGTGGCACCTAAGCCTAAAATATTTACTATCTGGCCCTTTAAAAAAGGAAAATTTTGCCAACCCCTGCCCTAGACTCTTTAATCAAGTAAAACAATGCCCTTAAGTGCCCACAGCACTGTGATGGCTAAATGTGTGTCTTCTCCACTGGTATTTAAGATTCATGGGGCAGTCTTATCTTGCTCAGTGTGAAATCGCCAGCACCTACAAGAGAATGCCAGAGTGTACTGTCAGTGCTCAATAATGAGATGTCAAATTATTAACCCTTCCTAAGAATGCTTTCTTTTATGAATAATTTTATAAATGACATGATTCATACTGAGTTGCTCCTTTATCAGTCACTTAAAAATTACTTTGCAAGTAGCTCTGTTCCTGGTTAAATAAAAAAAAAACAAATGAACCACGGATAAGAAGGCAGGCTGTGATTAAGAAAGAGTCATTACCATGAGTGGATCTATTTTATTTCTCATCAATGATCAAGTAAAACAGGATTAATATGAGGTATAGGAATTTTTTTTCGTTTATTCCAATCACCCTTATTTGAAAATTAAAGGAAGAACTGTAATTTAGAGTTAAAATTTACTTCTGGCTATCTGGGAATGTCTTTAAATAAAAATATTGTTTCAGTCCTTAATAACCACGGAGACTGCAACTTTTCTGGATTCATGAGATTGTTATTAAGACACACACAAGGGAAGACGCATGCAGTCTGTAACGAAGTTGTAGGGATGGTTAAGTGGCCACAAATGATGAAACCTACAGGTGATGGATATTAACTGTATTAGTTTGCTAGAACTGCCATGACAAAGTTACACAGGCCAGATGGCTTGAACAACAGAAATATACTTTCTCACAGTTCTGGAGACTCGAAATCTGAGATCAAGGTGTTGGCAGGGTCGATTTCTTCTGAGGCCTCTCTCCTTGCCTTGTAGATGACCATCTCCCTGCGTCTTCTCATGGTCTTCCCTCTGTGCATGTCTGTGTCCTAGTCCCCTCTTCTTATAAGGACACTGGTAATATTGGATTAGGGCCCACCCCAAAGACATTTAATCTTCATTACCACTTTAATGACCCTATCTCCAAATACAGCGACATTCTGATATACTAGGTGTTAGGACTTCAATGTTTGAATCTGACGGGGGAACACAATTCAGCCCATAACACCAACCAAAACGTTCAAGAAGATATCCAACCACAGATTTTTAAGGCCCAAAAAAGAACACACAGTAAGCCATGCCCAAATTCCACCATTTGTGATAGCAACCTCTCTAGTAAAGAAGAAATATGTCTTAGATGTCTATGTAAAATACAAATCTCTTTTCACTAATGCAAGTTCATGGTTTTTGTCATATTTGTCCTCTTGGCTTGAATAATTGATTCTCCGATAAGTGGCATCCTAGTAAATGTAATGATATCTTAACAGCATGAACAATATCATATTTCCAAGTATCTAAGCAACTTTAGTGCCACAATGAGACATTTTGGTTCAGTTTATTCTCTCATTTATTTATCATAACATATTTAAATGAGATGGTTATGTGCGGTCTCTTTAGGGTGGTGATAGACAGATAATTTTTGAATATCTATGCTGGGACCTCATCCCTATTGGCATTAGCCCTTTGCAGTGTAAGTATTTTTTCTAGAGGGTGACTTCTGTCCTTTTCTCTCTGTTCTTCAGTCCCTGCCTGGGGACTGAGTCAAAATCAGACCCAAGCCCCTGAGCCTGAATACTGTAGCTTATAGTTTGTAGTTTGGGTGTATACTAACTCAAAACATTCTGAACAACTTTTGACTTAGCAGAATTGCTGCCATAAAGTTTACATTGATATCTAGAAGATAACCTTCCTGTTGAAGTTATTTTAAAAGAATAGCATAACTAAATTTCAAACTTGTGTCTCAATATTTTGCCCTCTCAAAACCTTGAAATTTTAAAGGTTTCGTCTGCTCACTTTCTTCCTCAAAACAAAGAAAAAAATGTATATTTTTTCTTTCTCTTTCAATCTCTTGTCTCAGTTAGAGACCCTGAAATAGTTTGTAGGGAGAGAAATTCTGAAATATAGATATTTCAGCTGCCTGTAAGATGGATATAATTTTAACTATACTTAGAAACTACCCACCCATGTGTCCGGGATCCAATTATTTTTTTCCTCCTTCATTCCTGTCCTCTTGTTCCTCATTCGTCTTTTAAGCAAGTTGTTTTTTTAAGAACCCATGTTTCTTATTTCAGACAATCATTATTTCATTTAGTGATTCTAATATGTAATTAAAATGCATGAAGAGGGCTGGCCCAGTGGCACAGCGGTTAAGTGTGCACGTTCCACTGCAGCGGCCTGGGGTTCGCTGGTTCAGATCCCGGGTACGGACATGGCACCGTTTGGCAAGCCATGCTGTGGCAGGCGTCCCACATAAAGTAGAGGGAGATGGGCACAGATGTTAGCTCAGGGCCAGTCTTCCTCAGCAAAAAGAGGAGAATTGGCAGCAGATGTTAGCTCAGGGCTAATCTCCCTCAAAAAAAATAAAATAATAAAATAAAATAAAATACATGAAGAGAAAAATCAAAACCCTCACATGCATAGGTGGGATAAAGACCAATATTAGAATATTGGAAATTAACCGGAGTGAAGGGTTGGGGGTGGGGCTTGAACTCTGTAATTTCTATGTATTTTTAAATAAGAGAGACCCGACTCAAATATGCCAAAATATGATAGTTAAATTGAAGTGCCTCTTATAGTCTGCACTTTTCTCTAGATTTGAATTCTTTAGGGCACGAGAGTTGAGTTGTGCTCTCCATTCTCTCTCCTTGACTTTGGGCCATTGCTAAAATCTCTCCATCCGTGTCAGTGACTAGAGCACCATTCAGTGTTGCTGCTGGACTGAATGAGTGGTCAGTCTGTTTGAGCTTTCCTGTGAGTTGTACTTTTTTTTCTTCTGGTCATCAATCATTCTGCCAATGATAACATTTTGTGTTTTAAATAGAGAGTGATGATTTTACCGGGAGGGACACCGTGGTGCTGGTGAAGGCGGATGAGGCGATTATGTCTCATAGAGTCAGGAGTCGCCACCAATAGTTATCTTCAGTTCTTAGGGTGAATCATGAAGGTTTTCTAATATTGACTCAAGAATAATCCCGCTTTGTTACACAATATTTGAGGTGGAAACTGTTAGCATGAAATTCGTTCCACAACAAACATTTCTCCCTCCAGTACCTACAGAAGCCCTTCCTTTGTGGCCTTAAATGGAGCCTTCCTTGCAGTCTGGTTCTTTGACATGCCACTCTTAACGGCCCTCCATGCCCTTCCTTCTCCTCTGACTGTTATGACTGTTCTTGCCTTCATATATGGTTGCAATATGATAGTAACTTATGCCGAACACAAATAAAAGTCTGTGAATGGGATGCCAATGATTAGACAAGGAGAGGTATAGACTTTTTTTTAAATAAATTAAACATTTTGTTGATTAGTAGTGGACAAAGTCTCCAGGCTTTACAACTTGGACTTGGCACGCTAAACTATAACTGGCTGATATGTTTAGAGTTATAGTAAATATCTTTTATTGTTATTTTTAATCTGGGGTAGATGGTAGGGACCCGTAAATATTTGTCAATTGATAGAATCAATTTCCCAAATGTATGTGTTCCTTCTTAAACAATTACCAATATTTACTTTGTTAACTTTGTGTCAAATATACTTCATCTTAGTATATTAATGTGTTTTATATATAAAATTTACTTTAAAATTTCCAAAGTTTCAAATAAGATTAAGACAGGAGTACTATTAGCAGACATAATCTAAAAATAGAATTTAAAATTTTGTTTGTGAATAAGTGTAAGTTATATAAATGCCATGTTAAGTGTTAGAAATCAATGAGTGATAAGGTGGTATAATTTATTTATCTGGAAGTTTCAATTATTATTCAGATGGTAATTCTAAAAGAAATGTATCTTTTTACTGGGAAATCGGAAGATAAAATATGAAGAAACTGTGTGCTTTTAAACAGTTTTTACAAAAAAGCATAAAATTAAAAAAACCTAACATACAGATTTCATGATTACATTTTAAAATATTGACTCACCTGGGGTTAAATCTTATTTTCTCTGAATCAGTCCCCTGGATATTCTGACGTTAGAAATTGTAGCAAAGACTTCAAATTGTTTTGCTTTTAATGGATAGGAATTTGGAAACTGAAATAAAAGCTTTTCTTCAAAGCCCTTGAAGCATGAAGCTATAATAAATTCAATCTTACTTACAGGATGCTCTCTCAATGCTGATTTATAGGAAGTTACATTCACTCAGTTTATAAAATTATGATTTTAATGAGTTTGAGTTTTCCCAAGGACTTTTCAAAATCCATGTCCTTTTGGATGGAAAACTTGTCATGTGATTGGTATTTCACTTATGTGGTTTCTTAATGTTCTTAATAGTATGAGTGATTGACACACTGCTGTCCTACTTGTGATGTATTGCCCCCTCCAAGTAATGTTCCTACCTCAGGTATGCGAGATAGCTCATGTTTTCATATCTCATGTATCAAAAACATACTACTCAATGAACCAAAGTAAGGTCACCTTTATTTTGGTTTTTCCATTGCATTTTAAAATTATGAAATGCTGAAGCCAGCCCTGATGGCCTAGTGGTTAAAGTTTTGGCACTCTCACCAGTATGGCAGCCTGGGTTCATTTCCCGGTCTCAGAACCACGCCACCTGTATGTCAATTGCCGTGCTGTGGTAGAAGCTCACATAGGAAGAACTAGAAGGACTTGCAACCAGCATATACAACCATGCACTGGGGCTTTGGAGAGAAAAGAAAAAAACAGAAGAAGATTGGCAACAGACGTTAGCTTAGGGCAAATCTTTCCCTGAAAAAAAAAAAAGAAATACTAGGAAAAAATTAATTCTAGAAGTAAATATAACAAATACTTGTAAACTCAGCACTTAGTTTTAACAAATATTAGCATTTAAAAATATTTGCTTCAAACTCTGTTTCTGAATTCTCATGTTTGTTTTTGTGTTTTACTATGTATATATCTAAAAGCAATGTATTATACTTTCACAAGTTTTAAAATTTTGTATAAATAGATTCACACTATATGTATCTTACTGTGATCTGATTTTTTTAAAATGTCCATTTGATAGATATAGGGCTAGTTCATTTATTTCCATTTTGTAATATTACATTTATACATGAAGCACAAATTATTTAATGTATTTCTCTGCTTGTGGACATTTAGGTAATTTGTAATTTTGTGATTAAATCAATACAACACTGATTTGTACCTGTGTGCTTTGCACTTGTCAGGTTTTTTTTAAGGGGTTGCAGTGGCGGGTTCTATTCCTAGAAGTGGAATTTGGGAAATATGTATATGCTGTCACCTTCCTTCCAAAGTAATTGTAACAATTTCCATTCCAAGCAGCAGCCTTTGAAAATTATCGTTTCCAAATATTCTTGACAACATTTGATTCTGGCAGACTTAACATTTTGCCAGTTTGAAGACTGGTATCCTTATATTGTTTTCATACACGTTAGCCTGATTTCTTATAACTTTGAGAATATATATATATATATATATATACACACATTTATAGTGTCATCCAAGTTTTTATTTATCTAAATTATACCTATTCAAAACTTCATTCATTTTATGTTTCTTGTGAATGTTTTATATACTCCTTATATATTCAATATACAAATCCTTCATCGTTTTTACACTTGCAATTATTTTTTTCACATTATTATTTTTTACTTCACTGGTAGTTTATTTTGCTCTTCAAAATATTTTTATTTCTATGCTATCAAAGTTATCAATATTTCCCTTAATCTTTGTTCTTTTGTAAGTTTTGTGTCTAAAAATCTTTCCCTGGGGGCTGACCTAGTTGCATAGTGGTTAAGTTCACGTGCTCTGCTTCGGCAGCCTGGGGTTCCTGGGCTTGGATCCTGGGCAAGGACGTAAACACTGCTCATCAAGCCATGCTGTGGTGGCATCCCACATATAAAATAGAGAAAGATTGGCACAGATGTTAGCTCAGGGCCAATCTTCTTCACCAAAAAAATAAAATAAAACAAAAAATCTTTCCCTGACCCAGTGTCATATTGTTATTATCCTATATTTTCTTTTAAAAGATTTAAAGTTTAGATTTTCACATTCATAAGTTAAATTGAGTTGGAACCAATTTTTTAATAATGTGTGAAGTAGTGTTTTAATTTATATTTTTCCACATAGAAACATATTGTCCCAGCACCATTTATTTAAAAGTTCCCAATGAGTATTAATGCTATGTCTGCCATATACCACGTCACCTATATGCCTGTCTGTATGGATCTGCTTCTGAGTCTTCAAAGGGTACTACCATCAGACTGTCAGCTTAGGTTCCTGATATGTCTGGGAATTAATAATTATTTTCAGATTGTTGACTTGTGGCTGGATTGCTTGGCAGTGACTTCTTCAGGTGTTTCTCAGTTCCAGCTTGTTCTGTTTCTGGTTTATTTTTGTCCACTTTATTTTTGAGCTCAGTTAAATTTACTTCATTTTATTCTTTCATATTTTTGTTCATTAGCATGAATCAGAAATCTTATATTACTGCTAGAACCCAAATTATGATCACTTGAGGCTGACCCCAGATGAGTACTGTCATATATTAACCCCTGCTTGTTCTGTAAGAACATCTAAATAATGCACAGAAATGATCTTCCACCCAGCCCCCTTGTCTTACTTCTACACATTCCTCTTGTGGCATTCGTGCTTTGTTAGACATGCTGTTCTCTGCTAAGTGCCATGGTCCTCACCACTCTCTGGGAGAAAGGACAAAACGCACTGTGCTCTGTTTACTGAGCATGCTCAGTTTCTCACCGCACAGCCAAGACTAATCGGTCATGGTTAGTGATAATTCACTGAAGTTTCCAAGAGAAGGAAAGAGACCTTCACAAGTCTGTGATCATGACTTGGGGTTTCTTTTCAGGCCACTTCCCTGCCTCACTCTGGGTTTAACTCTGTGAGGGGAGGGCTGTCTTATTCTCCACCACAGAAGTGGTCAGCTTATCTCCATGCCAGGGAGTCCAAGACAGGAGCTCTGACTGCCGGAAAGAGGAGAGATTTGCAGTCTCAGGTTTGCCCCTTTAGTGCTATCTTCCTGCTCCTTAGCTGACTTTCCTCCGGGATGATTGGTCTTCGGTAATCCACTGCACTTGAAATTGTATATTTCCTATTGCTGGTGTAACAAATGACCACGAATCTAGTGTTTAAAACAACACAGATGTATTATGTTACAGTTCTGGAGGTCAAAAGTCCAAAAGTGGGTTTCAATGGGCTAAAATCAAGGTTTCATAGGGCTGCATTCCGTCTGGAGACTCTAGCAAAGAATCCATTTCCTTGCATTTTTTCAGCTTCTAGAAGCCACTTGCATCCCTTGGCTTTCAGTACCTTCCTCCATCTCCAGATTCAGCAATGGAGTCTTTCTGACACTCCTCCATTGGCACATCTCCTTCTTTGGTTTTTCTGCCTCTCTCCTCTACATTTAAAGGACCCCTGTGATTTCATTGGCTCTGCCCTGACAATCCAGAATAATTTCCTTGTTTTAAGGTCAGCCAATTAGCAACCTTAATGCCCCTCTGCCACGTGACATAACATATCCATAGTTTCTGGGGATTCAGGCCTGGACGTGTTTGGGAGCCATTATTCTGCCTACCATAGAGACAAACCCTGCTATATGCCCAGGATTATCATGCCTTAAAAAGCCATCAGAATATAATAGTTTAGTATCAGTTCATTCACCAAATGCTATGTTATTTATCTTAAATATCTTTACATGTGAGACATCCCTTGCTCTGTTCAGGGTGGACTGAATAAACTGCAGTCTACCTGCTATAGAATGTGGCCATAAGATGAAGGGAACTTCTGGTCATTATGTCTTTCAGATTTCAGAGTCTCCTCACCTATTGCCTGCAGGCAGCTGCTTGGTCAAGGGAACATCCTGTACACGCCTCCTGAGAGCAAGACACAACATACAGGTAAAAGCAATCTAGACCCACTTTTAGGAAGGAACTGTGTCTCTATCAGAAATAAGTTTTGCAGAGACTTAGAATTCCTAACAACACACCCAATTTAGGACTCTAAACTGAAGGACCAGCCATTATCTTGGTAGTATTTATGTTTGAGTTAATTACTTGCATCCAGCTCTTCCCTAAAGACATGAGTGCTTACTTGCTCTTTCTCTCTCTTTTCAAAGATAGATATTCTAAATTGTCCGTTTTACATGTTATTTCTTTTTATTTTTTACAGAACAATAGGAAAATCTGTTCCAGACTTAAATTTGTCTCCATTTTACTTTATTTTATTTTTTTTAAGATTGGCACCTGAGCTAACAACTGTTGCCAATCAATTTTTTTTTCCTTTCTGCTTTTTCTCCCCAAATCCCCCCAGTACATAGTTGTATATTTTAGTCTTGGGTCCTTCTAGTTGTGGCATGTGGGATGCCACCTCAGTGTGGCCTGAGGAGTGGTGCCATGTCCGCGCCCAGGATCCAAACCAGTGAAACCCCCAGGGGCCAGCCTCTAAGTCTCCATTTTAGAAGACAGAAAACAACTTGCAACATTTAATGACGGTGTTTTGTGTTTAAAAATTATTGAAGTCTTTTTTACAGCGTACTCAATACATATCATACTCTCACTACCCATAGCTTTGATGTTTATATGTGATAGATTTTTCCAAGACTTCCTGAATTTTAAAATATTTGCTTTTTTGTCCAACTGTTTCCAGACTTTAGGCTCTGAAAATGTCGTCCACTTCTATCCTACCTTACATTTCTTTACCTTAAATATTACTAAAAATAACTTGCCAATGGGTTGACACAATTTTTGTCTTCCATCTCCTCTAAGCCCCTCTAATCTTTTCTGAAGTTTATGTAAGTTTCTCTCACATCATACAATGTTTCTCTCTCATTTTCAGCTTCTACTCAAGCAAATACATTTCATTCATTTAATGCATTTTTTTTCCCTTAATGCCCAGCCCAAGCTATTACCTTTTGTCATATTAAAACCAATATTGGGAATACACACCAAGAATATATTTGATCTATTTGCTTTTCTCTTTTTTTCCTCCCACATATTATAAATTATAAAGAACAGTTTACCTTGTCTGAAAATATAAATCCCATGGGGACAAGAATGGCATCTTTTTTACATTCTGTAACCTTCAGATAATCGTGTATAGAAAATGTTGAAGTGCTCAATTAACAAATGAATCAAAGCACTACCATTTCTTTCTTAAATGTCACATATTTTTACCCAGCTAAAAATATTTTTCTGTGGTCTTGGCATTTCACATGTGACATGGCATCTGCTCTAAAAGCAACAATAGAGTTATAACAGACCTCTCAACTGCTATTTTCAGTAAACTATTTTGTCATCGTAAAATCTTTTGTTAAAATGCAAGAAAAGGTAATTATTCTTTTTTTCTTAACACTTTTGTGAATAAAAATGCAGTGTACTTATAATAGAAAAATTATCATTGAACTGTCTAATGAGGTTGAAGCAAAGGCATTTTAGTAATGTGTTAATCCTCTTGAGACCACTTTATACTTTTTTCACCCAGGTTATTTCTGCCTCAATAACTTAAACATTGCTGTTCTGACCATAATCTGTCCCTCAGGCTTTTCTTCTAAGGGGGACAAATACATAATCACTTCCTTTCCTGTTTAAATAGAAACTTGGCACTGCAGATGTATCTGAATAACAGATGACCTAAACTGCCACTGGGAAGCCTGGCATGATGGAATCAGACCTAGGAACAGGCAGTGACATTTGCCCAGAGAATTCACTAGATTAAAACCCAGGCCCCCCAAGTATTTCAGTCACAGATCATCACGGATCATCAAATTAAATAAAAATCAAACAATTAAAAGTGATCAACTTCATTTGTATATGATACCAGATAAATGCCTGGATTACTTTTCCTTCCATAAAATTAACGAGTTGGTTAATTAATTAGTTAGTTGTTTGCCAAACTGTAGGAACAGAATACAATTGATCTCAGAATTATGATTATAGAGATAAGAAAAGTGAAGAGGAAATAAATTGAAGTAATTAAACAGATAATTATCTGCAGAAAAGCAATCAGTTTCATACCTGAATCCTGAGGATGTCAATATCAATGTAGTTTGCCAAAGAAGTTCTCGGTTTATAGTTTACAAAATTATCATACTTCCTCTAATTTTTCTCTTTTTAAACAGCAAAACTAAAAATGAGGATCATTTTATAATAATCCATTTAATAATTTATAATAATCCATTTTAATAATAATTAAATCATTTTTAATAATTATTGATCCTCATTTTCTACATTTCAAAATTATAAAATCTTTCCTTTGATTTATGTGTAAGTTGTCTTCCTGAAGTGTTACATACACGAGCATGGGTATTTCTATTGTAACATTTTCTGGGTTTATTTCCTCTTTAAAATCCATGCAAATATTTTACTCTACTCCATAATTTAGCTATATTTATGTTTCTATGAAAATACTGTTTTTCCCTCAAACTTTGAGTAAAATTGATTCTCAAGGAGTGTGCTCCCGGTTTACGCTGTGACCTTGCCTTCCACCTTCGCACAACCTAGGGCAGGTTTCTCAACTGGGCTCTTTCTCAGCAGAGCCCTCAACAAATGAGCCTGCTCTCTCACCCTAGGGGTCAGAGGACCAGGGCAATCAGCCTAAGTTTGACTGGCTTTGGAAAATGGAGTCACAACAGATGAGGAAGCTGCAGTTGGTTTTCTATTTAAAGGTTTGCTGCTTCCCTTTGGGATATCTAACAGATAATTAAAATGATCATTTATACACAAAACAAATTCTTGATTTACCTATCCTTTCAAAGATCTCCTCCTCTTCTGGATTTCTATAGCTGAGTCAGCAGAACCGCTCAAACAGGGTCTCTCTCTTCCCCTGACATCCACATCCAAGCCATCTGCAGATACCACATCCTACATCTATCCACTTCTCTCCATTCCCCCTGTTACCACCTAATCCAGCAACCTGAAATACCCTTCCTCCCTCACTTCACTCAGGTCCCTTCTCACATGTGGAGTCTCCCTCAGAGACGCTTCCCTGACCATCCTTTCTGGAGTAGCACCCCCACTCATCCTCTTCTATCTCCTTGCTTTTATTTCATGTTCTTGATAATAAACACCTTCCTAATTCATCTCATGGTTTCCACATTTGCAACCTTACAAAACATGGTCTTCTTAGCTTCCAGAGTGATCTTCCACTAAATAAAGAACAAAACCCAAAACTCTTGTTGTGGCCGTTACTGAGCTGGCTCTTTATCCTGGTTTTGATTTGCTGGTTTCTCAGAGATGTCTTCCTTAAGTCTTCCCTAAGAGCAGTGTCCCTAAGACACCCGTCTGTCTATGCCCCAAGTTACAGTGTAAAACTTCACCATGCTTTATTTTCATTATAGCTCAAATCCTAATCTAAATACCTGGCATTTTGTTTTGTTTCATTATTTAATTTTGTAGTTTTTGGCTCTTCAAAGGGAATAAAAGCCTTGTTTGTCTCATTCAACACTGCAAATCCATTGCCTAGTACAGTATCTGGCTGGCAATAAGTGTTTAATAAATATCTGTTGAATAAATGTATGAACAATTTGACCATAATTCTAGGAAGCAGGTAGAGGATGTCCTTTAAAAGTGGTTCAGGAACACTACAAGACTCAACCATAAGAGTAGAAAACAAAGCAGAAAAATGGCTTATTACATTTTTTTTCACCTTGAAAATAGAGGAGTGGATTAAAAAACCACTAAACTCTGTTAGAGATTTATGCTCTAATCTCATGATATTAAAAATATATAAAGTACTTACATTCAAAGACTACCACATATGTAGGTTTTTCTTTTAAATGTTGGCAATTAGCCTTGTGTGAGACTCATAACCCATGTTACAGATGAGGAAACTGAGGCTCAGAGAAGATTTGCCAAGGATACATAGCCAGTTGCAGAGCTGAAAACTGAACCAAACTCTTCTAAAAGCTATGTTCTTTCTATGACATCATACACTAACAAGATTTTGATTCCTGTAGCCATGAGAGACTCAGGATTGCTTTGGGCCACAGCTTCTTGCACAAGAAAGAGTGAAAACTCACCTTGTTTTATAGGGTGGTACCGGTTCAATCAAGATGATGTGCCTGCTGCCCACAGGGTGTGTTTGCTCACCCAACAGGCACGATGGATACAGAACGTCTTTGAAATCCATAAAACACCACATAGAATATGATTACTTTCAAAATAATCAGGGTAAGTTAAAATTAAAAGTTCTATATTATCATCTAACTTAAAGCTGTAATTGAATTTATCGTAAAATCTAGAATAAGTGCAGATGCAACCAAACATTTTTATTTTAATGAATCAGCTTATGGTATATGCATACAAAGGCGTTTTGGCCTTACAGAGGCTGTGGGTATCATAACTGCCATAACTCCACCACTGTATTCTGGGGTTGAATGGGAAGCACTAACCTTGGAGAGGTTTTTGGGTGACTTTGAAATATTTCTTGCTTAGGAATGTTTAGAATCCTTTTATAGCATTCTTTTTTTTTCTTTTTAAAGATTTTATTTTTTCCTTTTTCTCCCCAAAGCCCCCCGGTACATAGTTGTATATTCTTCATTGTGGGTCCTTCTACTTGTGGTATGTGGGACGCTGCCTCAGCGTGGTTTGATGAGCAGTGCCATGTCCGCACCCAGGATTCGAACCAATGAAACACTGGGCCGCCTGCAGCGGAGCGCGCAAACTTAACCACTCAGCCACGGGGCCAGCCCCCCTTTTATAGCATTCTTAATAAGTTTGGTGGATATTATGATACTCCATTAATGTTACTTGACTCCCACAATAGCAACAGGGTATGCACTCTAGAATTTCACTTCATTCTTTGTGAAGAGGTACACAAAAATATACTGAGTCAGGGCCGGCCCGGTGGTGCAGCAGTTAAGTTTGCAAGTTCTGCTTCTCAGCGGCATGGGGTTCATAGGTTTGAATCCTGGGTGCGGACATGGCACCACTTGGCAAAACCCATGCTGTCGTAGGCATCCCACATATAAAGTAGAGGAAGATGGGCACGAATGTTAGCTCAGGGCTGGTCTTCCTCAGCAAAAAGAGGAGGATTGGAAGATGTTAGCTTAGGGCTAATCTTCTTCTTCAAAAAAAAGAAGATATATACTCGGTCAGCAGTAAGGACATTGATCTCCATTAGTAATTTTATGTAAAGCCTTTAACTATAAAAGCAAGTGACATAATTATAGCACCATTTCTTGAGCACTTGGTATATGCCAGATATTTACATACACTATTGCCAACATTCCTACCAGCCATGCAAGATAGATATTTCTAAATGTTAAATGATTTGATTGAGGCCAAACAGCTAGCAAAATTGGAGAACTATAATTTTAACTCTGTCCTTTCTGATTCCAAAGTCCTACTTTTTCTCCCATTCCACATAATCTCATTCATCATTCATAATGCCTATCATATAGCAGTTACTATTTGAGGTATTGAATAAAATAAAGTCACCATTTTTATGGGGCTTATAGTTTAGCTGGGCAGGAAGGACATATGCCAATATATCACATAACATAATATAACATAATATTAGATATGTAGTTATATCGGCTATAAAATAAAAATAAAACAGGGGAATGAGCCAGGAAAGAGTGTTTGGCAATCACATCAGAGAATGTCATGAGGCTGGACTGTTTAGGACTTTGTTGGCCATAAGAAGGGTTCTGGATTTATCTGTCAAAAGTTTCCTTTAAAAATAGGAACTAAGGGCCTGCCTTGTGGTGTAATGGTTAAGGTGAGTACTCTGCTTAGGCAGCCTGGGGTTTGCAGCAGAGATCCAGGGCGCAGACCTACACACCACTGATCAAGACATGCTGTGACAGCATCCCACATGCAAAATAGAGGAAGATTGGCAACAGATGTTACCTCAGGGCCAAACTTCCTCACCAAAAAAAGAAAGAAAGAAACTAATAGACCACATAATCCAGGTAGAGTTATACAGATATCTCCAATAATATATTCTACTTTTGACAGAATTAATTAAATCATTAATTTACATATTCTTTCAGGAATAGTTTACAGAGAACATTCTACATATCAAACATGGAGTTGGTGCTGAGATTAAAAAGATGGCCAAGACATAATTCCTTCCCTCAAGAGGAAGGCAGAAAGGGAAACAGAGAAACTCATTCATAAATTTTATTTGAAACATGAAATTCATTCAAAAACGTTTAATGAGATCCTTGTATGCCCAGAATCCAACCACAGTGTGAGATACTGAAAATACATGAGAAGGTATGACCTCTCGAGAGGGGAGTCTGGAGAGAGCTACAGAGCTGTCTTCAGAGGAGACATATATTGCTCCTGAAGGGTGAGTGAGAGTTCACCACACAAAGACTAGAAAGGTGGTCTAAGTAGAGAAGACGGCAAATAGGAATGCAGGGAATTGGTATGTTCGAGAACAGTGAGAAGACCCAGTTGCTGGAACTCAGGGTGTAAGAGAGGCAGGGGCAGGAGATAGAATAGTGGGTGAGCCTCGACTCTGACAGATAAAGGTATTTAAAGCGTGGATTCAGTTGGTAGACTGTGATAAGGGACACGTTTAGTCTCCTTCTCTGTTGTTTTCATGAAGAACTTCCACCGTCCTCTCACCCCACCCCTTTCACACTTCTCTCCAGAAGAGGAAGACAAGCTCAAGGGAAGATGAATTTGGGGAGGGAACTGAACCTGAGAAGTTCAGACACACTGCTCCTCCACGGGAAACTCACAGAAGCACACTCCATCTGCTCCTGCTTCTTGGTCCCTGGGTCTGAAATCCTGTCTAATTCGGGGGTGAAGCCTTAGAAAGACTATTTGCCATGGATCTAAAGTCACATCCCTCAATCAGCTTTATCACTAGTAAAGGTGACATTTCCATGCCCTGCAGTCTGTCTGACTTCTGTACTTTCTCAATTGGTTTCTGATTTGGAAGAAGCGCAAATTTACTTACTGGCTTTCCTAAAACTCCAGCACACCTGTGGAAGGCAGAATCATGGTCCCTGTCCTACTCACCTGAACCTATGAATATGTTACCTCATGTGGCAAACGGGACTTTGCAGATGTGACTAAGGTTAAGGACCTTGAGATGGGGAGATTATCCTAGATTACTCCAGTCTAATCACATGAGTCCTTAAAAGCTGAAAGTCCTTCCAGCTGGGTCAGAGAGAGACGTGAGGATGGCAAGAACGATCAGAGAGATGCAGCATGAGACAGATCTGACCAGTCATTGCTGGCTTTGAAGATGCAGGAAAGGAGCCACAAACCGAAAAATGTGGGCAGCTTCTAGATGCTGAGAACAAAATCCCGGCCAACAGCCAGCGAGGAAATGAGGACTTTGGTCCTACAACCACAGGGAACTGAATTCTGCCAACAATTCAATTGAGCAGGAAATCAGTTCTCCCCTAGAGTCTAAAGGAAGGAACATAGCTCAGCTAACACCTTGATTTTATCCCAGTGAGACCAGCGTCAGACTTCTGACCTACAAAACTGTAAGGGGATCGTTTGCATTTTTTAACCCACTCAGTTTGTGGTAATTTGTTATGGTGGCCGTAGAAAACTAATACAACATCACAAGGAGCCAATAGAGGGTTCTTTTGTTTGTTTGTTGTTTTTAAATTGAGATATAATTGGAATATAACATTGTGTAGGCTTGAACTGTACAAAGTGTTGGTTTGATACATTTATATATTGCAGTATGATTGCAGTAGCTGACTCCTACATCGTGTCACAGAATTATCATTTCTTCTTTTTTTTTTTTGAGGAAGATTAGCCCTGAGTTAACATCTGCTGCCAATCCTCCTCTTTTTGCTGAGGAAGATTAGCCCTGAGCTAACATCCGTGCCCATCTTCCTCCACTGTGTATGTGGGACACCTACCACAGCATGGTTTGCCAAACAGTGCCATGTCTGCACCTGGGATTCGAACCAGCGAACTCTGGGCCACCAAAGCAGAATGTGTGCACTTAACTGCTGTGCCACCAGGCCGGCCCAGAATTATCATTTCTTGTTTGTGCTGATAACAATTAAGATCTGGTCTCTTAAGGAGCCAGTGGAGGTTTTAACACAAAAGTGATGACATGCTTAGATGGGAATGGCAATTCCGATGGTCAGCAGAGTCTAAGTTTGAAAACATTTGTAAGAGACCAGTGGCAGCATTTGGTGATGGGATGCAGGGCAGTGAAGGAGAAAGGGTATTTCAACTTGGGAATTGGACGGATGTCCACATCATTAACCAAGATTGAGATGCCAGAAAGAGAAATGAGTTTGCAAGAACAAATCATGAACTCAGCATTGATTTATTAAGATTGAGGTATATAAGGCCTCTAGGACATTCGGACAACAAATTTACAAGTTGTTGCAAACAAGTACCCAAAGCCGAGGCAGTGAATGCCTTGGGAGTGGATAAGACAACGCAAAGTGAGAAACATTTTAAACTGTACTGATTTGGACCACGAAAAAATTATTTTAAACAATTTATGTATTTTTTTCACTACTAAACCGATCATCTACAAACATATGTAAAGAAAATATGGCCAAAGTCAACTGTGGAAATATACAGATGACTTTCTACAGGTAACTTGAGAAGCCTGTTCAGTTTCAGGCCATATCCTGGACATGGCCTGACGTTTTTATTTTTTATCAGCATTGTAGTTTTAGCCCTTTAAATCATCTGTAAGAAGTTGAAAACTGTTCACAGAATTCCACAGATAATCCCCCCGTGCGCCACTCCCGGAATCACACACCTGACGCCGTTTTTGAATCACGCAAGTGTTGAATCAAACCGTTGTCCACATTTGACGATTATCGTGTTTCGGCTTTTCCCTTATGCATTGCTACTGAGGAAAATGTTAGTAAGTAATTCCCTTGTAGCTTAAAGGGTATTGTCCACAAGATTGCAGTTTAACCCTCACCTTCCCCTTTAAATTCCATTGTTCTTAGAAAGTGTGTTTGGATAACAGTTTTTTCTAAACTTAAAGTTGGAAATTATATTTATTTGATCTCTGTGAGGCCTATCTTAGCTTCATATAACCAAAAACACCAACATAAGTCTTATCTCTGAGTTTCACCATAGGGAATTATATTGAGGGCTAAATAACCAGCAGTTCTCAGGCAGAACCAGCACTTCAGATTGGTCAGATCATTTCTTTCACATAGTTGAACTTGCGTAAATGACCCAAGGCATAAACCTTCTTAAAAACAGATGAAATTTTTTTCTTTTTTTTTAATTGAGGTATAATTGACACACAACATTTTGTTAGTTTCAAGTATACAACATAGTGATTCGATGTTTGTATATATTGTGAAATGATCACTACAATCAGTCTAGTTAACGTCAGTCACCGTACACAGTTAACAAAATTATTTTTCTTGTGATGAGGACTGTTTAGATTTACTCTCTTAGCAATTTTCAAATATGCAATATAGTATTATTAACTATAGTCACTATGCTGTACATTCTAGCCCAGTAACTTATTTAGTTTATAACTGGAAGTTTGTACCTTTTGACCCCCTTCACCCATTTCTCCCACCCCCTACCTCAAAAAACAGATGACATTTTGAAAAGTTTTTTTAAACTTTTTATTTTTAAATAATTATAGACTCCAGGAAGTTGCAAAAATAGTATAGATAAGTCCCCTGTGCTCACCACTTAGCTTTCCCTAATGGTAACATCTTACATAACCATAATACATTTTGCAAAACCAAACAATTGACAACGACACAATACAATTAACTAGACTACAGGCTTTACTCAGATTTCAGAGGTTTTTGAATGTGCTCTTTTTGGACGGGGGGACATATGTGTCAATATAGTTGTACGAATTTTATTACATGTGTAGACTCACATGAGCCCCACCTTATTCAAGATACAGAACTCATCACAAAAGATCTCCCTTGTGGTACCCTTTATAGTTTCACCTCCTCCTTCACCAACACTTGGCAACCATTGATCTGTTCTCCATTCCCATAGTTTTGTCATTTCAAGAATGTTGTATATGTGGAATCATACAGTATGTCACATTTTGATGATGGCTTTTTTTATTCAATAATTACCTTGAGATTCATTCATGTTTCTGCATATAACAATAGTTTGTTCCTTTTTATTGCTGAATAGTATTCCATGGTGTGGATTACCACAGTGTGTTTATCCTTCACTCATTGAAGAACATTTGGGTTGTTTCCAGTTTTGGGCTTTGATAATTAAAACCACAGTAAGCTTTATCTATCAGTTTTTGGATGAGCATAATTTTTTATTTCTCTAGAATAAAAGTCCAGGAGTATGATTCTTGGGTCATATGGTAAGTGTATGTTTAATTTTATAAGTAACTGCCAAACTTCCAGAGTGGCTGTACCATTTCATTCCTACCAGCAATTTATGAGAGATCCAGTTTCTCCACATCCTTGCCAGCATCTGGTACTGTCAGTATTTTTTTATTTTTAGCCATTCTAATGGGTGTGTAGTAAAAAACAGATGGATTGTTAATGGTGCTTTTGGAACTCTATATAGACACTTCAATGAGCTCTCTAAAGTGAACACAATTTCCTATTCCCGTATATGAACATAGTGCTTTAGTTAAGAGGTAAAAAGACAGGAGGCTGGATCTTAGCCCTCCATTTTCAAGTGAAAATGAGCACAAAAGCATTGGAAATGTAAGACCATCATCAAACACAAAAGCCTGGTTATTTATAACAGACTCCATTTTGGAATCCTTGTGGCCAGTTTCAGGGGAGAGCAGAATAGAAGTCATGGTTTGCTATCTGCCTTGATCTGATTATCAGTTTTCAAACAATAAGGAACCCTTAGAAGCCTTTTCCAAAGAGTTCAGCACGCTTGCACTAGAGAATGGTAAGATCTAGGGTGTCTTCTTGGTCCAAAAACTCATGGTTACCTTATTTATCAAGGGAAACAAAAATAGCCATTAAAAATGAAGTTAAATACTACCAGTTTTCTCTACTAAACGATGTTTAACTACATTATTGAAAAGTTAAAGGTCATGAATTTTTAGATATGCTGTCACTTTTAATCACATATATGTGTCTTATATTTGTCTATCTACAAAATTAATTAATGAACACTTTAGTTACTTAGAACATTACAGCCTGTAGAAATCTTTCCACTTGCAAATGATTATAGCAAAATTCCCCAGTGTCTGTTCTAAGAACCTGTAGTTCCACAGAATGTTAACAAGCCAAAGAAGAGTTCCATGACCAAAAAATGTTAAATAGCTTCTTTACAGCCAATCTTCTCAAAGTCAGTGTTAAACGGCTGAATGGATGTACAATATAAAACTCCAAGGGATCAACGGAATATGGAGAAATTCCCTAAAACTTATTTGTCCAGAGAACCCTTTATTACACTGAACAGCTCAAAGACTATGTTAGAAAATCCGGGATGATATTGATTGAAAATGTGATTAATGCATAAATTATTTCCGTATCTCTTAAATTGCTGTTGGAGAGGAAGCCATTAGAGATGCTTTTATTCTTATATGTTTTTTGGATGGTCAACCCCTAAAGAAGTCTAGCTCAGACTAGACGGTTCACATCTTTTATGATTCAATAATTATTCATTTGACTGGCCTAGATGTTGAGAAATATTGTTTATGAAAGCCATAATAAGAAAGGAAACAGTGCTATGTGATTTTTAGCTATTTTGTGGCAATTTTAAGGCAGGTCAAAGTTCTCAATGTTGTGCCTTTGAAAGAAGCAAACTTCTAGAAGAGAAAAGGCAGAAAAGCAGGAGTCAAAAGAGCCATGTTGGTGCTGGCCTCATGGCCGAGTGGTTAAGTTCGCGCGCATCCGCTGCAGGCGGCCCAGTGTTTTGTTGGTTCAAATCCTGGGCGCGGACATGGCACTGCTCATCAAACCACGCTGAGGCAGAGCCCAACATGCCACAACTAGAAGGACCCACAACGAAGAATATACAACTATGTACTGGGGGGCTTTGGGGAGAAAAAGGAAAAAAATAAAATCTTTAAAAAAAAAAGAAAAGAAAAAAAAAAGAGCCATGTTGATGGATGCCTGGATACTTTACACTTTACACACATCATAATTAAGAGAATAAATTTAATCACAAAGTTGCACTCAAAAGCTCAAATGAGATAATGATTTAAGGAAAATATTAGAGATTTAAAATTATTATTAGCACACATAAAAATATCAACGCTGGAAAATAGAAGCTTCATTTTATTAAAGGAGCATTAAAAAAAAAGAAAGAAAAAAATCTGTGCTATTTCTTCCCCTATGCTCTTGAGTGGAAATTTCGAACTTGTAAGCAGTAATCCTGGGGAATCCTATCTCTCCCTAACAAACCATGTAGAATTACACAGGACTGTTAAAGTCCTTGGAGCAGTAGGGACTTTTGTAAGTCAAGATAAAAATATTGGTCTTTAAGAGGTCTAAAAGCCTCAATGAGAGTATAAATATAAATTTCACCTTCTTGTGTCAGATGATACAATATAGTGGAAAGAGCACGGGCTTTGGATCTATAAAGACCAGAGTTTGGGTAATTTGAACTTATTATGCCTTAGTTTACTCATCTGTAAAATGGGTATAATAATATCTAGCCAAGAGGAGGTTTAGAAGATTAAATGATATAATAAAATAAATGCTATTAATGTAATGCCTAGAAAATAGAGGGTATACAAAAAAATGTTTGTTTCTTTTCTCTTTCTTCACGTGAGAGAATGGCTATTAAGCAATTGTCTGGATAATCATGACAGTGTATGTTTTCTCATTTGATAGAACCATCAGTCATATGAGTGACCATAAGTTTGGTTGTCTATTCTAAAGTGTTGTACCAGAGGGGAAGGTGGGAGAGAAGAGGGTGAAAGGGGTCATAGGGTTCATGTGTACAGTGACAGATGGTAATTAGTCTTTGGGTGGTGAACATGATGTCGTCTATACCTAAATCAAAATATAATGATGTACACCTGAAATTTATATAATGTTATAAACCACTGTTACCTCAATAAAATAAATAATAAAATGTTGTAATTTAAATATTATACCACAGTGGAGTTGAAGTAAAATTTGAGTTTAGGCAATAATCAAGAGGATTTTCAGTTAAACAAATATGTTTCACATCTTTCGTCTAAATCTATTACTTATTTGGAGACTCCTTCCAACACTGAGAGTTGTAAGGTTAGTGCATCTATGGAGCACATAAAACTTAAAGCCATCAATTAGAGTTTTGTGATGTGTTCAGATTACATCCATTTTTGGTTGTAGTTCTTGCTGGGCAGTGAGGAAGGAAAACAGCATGTGTGATTTGCATATAGACAGAATCGATGCTCAGAGAAAAATGATAACAATGGCTTTATAAGACGGCATTAATCATTTTTAACATTAATCATAGACACAACAACAAAGATGCTTTTATGCTAGATTCATGGAGAGAGTAGAAGTGATTTGAAAGTATTCACATGAGCTTATACTCAGCATATTCCATTATGGACCATCAATATATAATTGTAAATATGCTTTCTTAAGTGAGTCTGACTACTTACCCACAGTCAGTCATGAGCTTTGACTTGCTTCTAGATATGGTGATGGATTAGAAATGATTCTTAACCTATATGGAGCCCAAATAACATGCCATGTCTCAAGATTAGTTTAGGGAAAGGAAGGGAGAAACATTCAATACTAGTTACTAGGGAATTTACATTCAGTGTTTAGATTAGAAGGGAGATTGTATGCAGCTACTCTAAAGATAATTATGGAAAAGTCAATATGCGTCATCTAAGAAAGCCAAGGCTCTCCATCGAAGGCAACATTGGCTTGCACTACCCAAAGCCTTGGGAACTTGCCGGTTCTGATGCACCAGAAGCCAGCACATTGCCCTGCACATTCCAGACATTTTGCTTTATAAGCCGCCTGAAAGTATAGCTGGAACTCTTCTATGAGAAGCTCTTACAGGTTAGGGAGCCAGCTCAAACCTTTGCGAGGTCTGTGTACAGTGACAGGCACATCTTTGCAAAGAACCCTTTTGAAATTGGCACATAAGCCCCTTTTCTTCCAAATAAAATGGAATCACATATTCAATATTATTTAAGAATTTTAATTCTTCACAGCAATTGCTTATCCTTTGCTTTTAATTTTTAACGCCTGTCTCACTATTTTTACTATTAAGAGAAAAAAATCATGCAAATATAGTTTGAATATATATGTATATATGAATATGTGTAATGAATAATATACAAATGTAGTAGAATATACATTTCTGGAGTATATATTTTATAAATATAATTGAATAGATATCACCAGAAAAGAATAATGGAAGGATCCACAGATTGATTTGGAAATCTCAAGAGATTGAATTGATTCATAGCAGATTTATTTATGCAAACATTCCCAAGGACGCATTTGCTGCCTTGGACAAAAGCTATGATAAATTGGAGAATTTATCTTTATCTGGACATTCGTTATTGTGGACATTAAAAGCCATAGTGATATCAATGTCTTTTGTCTTTTCTCAATCAAAAATTAAAGTAAAAGACATATAAAACTCTCCTTTCTTAAAATGGGCAGTGTTTGCCTTTTAATTTTCACTGCTTCTTAGCCATTTAGCCATGCCTCATCTGTATTTCTCAGTAATAGGAGTCTGACTCAAATTCAATAAAAAAGTGATTCTTTGAAGAAAAAATATGTACGTTTTTCTTTTGTTTTATAACAGGATTTTGAGAATTAATCAAAGAAACGTTGCATTGGGTTAGTGAGGCACCATCTGCCCCAACCCCAGAAAAACCATCCCTTGGAGGCAGTCCTGGACCCAAAGTCCAATCTGGGTTTTTATGCTGTGGCATCTGGAAGTCTACAATGTGAATTTCTCAGGTTTCTTACTCAACGTCATCTATGCACTGTATCTTTTAAATAGTAAGCTAACTTCCCCTAAGTTTATCACAACCAGTCAGGAAATAAGAAGGTGCAGATACTTTGCACTGTGTTCTACTCTATTCATCAATATATCTTTGCTTTAGCTGCAACAGGACGTTTCTTCTTCCATCAAATATGACAAATGTAAATACTGGTATATAAATACATTTGAACTTCATATACTTTTATATACAACAAGATTAAAATCATCCAAAGTTAGAAAAAGGCAATAACCTGCCTTTTTTCCAAGCAATATGTATACATATACGTAAACATTTTTTGAGACTAGATTAGAAAATATAATTATTTTAAAACATGTTGGAATTTTTTTTTCTGGCAAGGAAAGATTCACCCTGAGCTAACATCTGTTGCCAATCTTACTCTTTTTTTGCCCTCCCCAAAGCCCCAGTGCATGGTTGTGTATTCTAGTCATAAGTCCTTCTAGTTCCTTCATGTGAGCCACTGCCACAACATGGCAACTGACAGACGGGAGGTGTGGTTCTGCCACCAGGAAGTGAACCTGAGTCACCGAAGCATAGTGCCAAACTTTAACCACTAGGCCATCAGGGCTGGCTCAGAATTTTTTTAAATTTGTCAACTAGTATTAAATTTCCTCAGAGCTATAATTAGATGGGCCCAGTAAATATTCTCAAGAAATGCTTTTATTAGTATTTAACTTTATATATATCTATCAAATAAATAACCTAAAAGTACTCTAAGTTAATCATATTTGTTTTCCAAGACATATAGGTAAATGAACACTCAATCCTATGGCAACAAAGAGCATTTTACTTCGCATACATGCTATTACTCCTGAGCACCTTCAAACATATGGTGCTTAGGAAACGTTTTGCTAACTTTGTCCCTAAATCATCTCACAGTACTTATTTTTTTTAAGTATTACATTATTTTTTACAGAGGAAAGGGTTTGATCCAGTTTATAGCTCTTTTCCTTTTAATCCTTGGTCTTTTTCCACTTTCAATTCTTTAATGCTTATAACACATTTTTCTTCTTTTTTAATCTGGGAAAATTTAGCTTTGGTGCACCATCTGTTTCATAGCGAAGCGCTTGTATTCAGCTTCCCAGATGGGTTGAATAAGAGAAAAAGGTTAAATGACTTAACTTGAATTCACATAGTGAGTCATCTGTCCTCAGCACAGTCATGACAAAGTGAGAGATTTTCAAGGTTTTTCCTTCTTCTTCATTACACTAACTTGGCAATCACACAACTTTCAGCACAGCTTTCTCAAAACAAAACTGAGTAGCAAATATAGTCAATATTGTTGGACAATAATATGGATTTCAAATTTATTTCTAATACACTACTTTTAAATAATGGAAAAAGTAAATGTTTCCTTTTCAAGAAATTAAAACTTAACTTTGTCAATATCATTGCTTCCTAGCTCATATTCTAATCTCTCTTTTGTCTCCATCCCATCACATCTTTTAAGCTTCTCCCATATTAATCTTGTAACAATATCCCTTTTTTTCCCATCTCTACTGAAGAGTAGGAAGTTCCTTCCTACCAACGGTGCACAGACCGCCAGCTTTCCACAGAGTGCCCGAAATGCACATTCTTCAGTACTTTTCTAGTCTGAAGTGTTAGTACTTCAACACAGCGCCAGCGTTTGCATCCCAAAAGAGCTCCCATTATAAGAGAGAGTTAGATCGCAGAAGATGCCTGTATGGATGAAAGAATGTATATTAATTAAATTTATTGCATTTTAATAGTATGAAAAGAGGGTCAAGTTTGATTTATTCACCCTTGACTAAGTTTCACTTGGTGCAGAGTTCTAGTCCAGAAACTGTGAGGAAGTTCAAAAGAAGTAGAGATGATGGTTGACCTTGAGGAATTTGATCTCTAGTAGGAGCCATAATTAAGGTGTCCCCATTTAGGGCAGAAACAGATTATTTTGTTAATGAACCAAATTCTGTGACATTCAATTTAACTGAAATCTGATGGACTGATTTTTTTAGTAAATTGTTCCTCTTAACAATTGATCTAGTTATACATTTCAACATGGTAAAAATATTGGAAGTCACCCTGCCTTTAATGTTTTGTGGCAAGACTGCTATAAAGTCATTTGTCCTATTCGATTAATATGTGGACATGTTTTAATGTCATATATTTGAATCTAAAATGATTCAATATAATACATCTGCTTATTAAGAATCTGAAAAAACTCCTACTTTTAGGGTTAATTTAACTTAAATAAAGTTTCAAAGAATAAATTAACTTTGGCATAGTGGGCTCACAAACACACCATAAAATAATATATTTATAAAATTTAGCACTATGCTTAGCCCACAATTCAGTGACTCTTCATTACCTTCAGAAGAACTTCGCGGTAGTAATCCCTTCAATAACTCCATCAATCTAGAAAGTTAATCTAAATATTTGCATCATACAAAAGTTATTAATAACAGAAACAATATTAAAGAGACTTTGAACTTCCAAATTTATTTTTGTCTGCATGAGGTTTCAGATGCAGTTACCTCCTCACTGAGCATCACCTTTGAGTGTAATAACTTGCTCGGTTTCTCTCTTCCCAGTTAGATGGTAATCTCTTTAGGGCAAAACTGATCTTTGTTTATTCAAGACTATCTCTGCAGCCCCTAGACTAGTATCTGGAGTATCATAATATTATTTTGTTGAATCGAGTTACATTGAAGACCATCTGCCTCCCATTTTAGGAGCTCACAGATTATAGGAGAGGCAACATTTAAAGAAATAACTTTAATCAAAGAGAGTAAGAGTTTTCATACCAGTTTGCATAGAGTTGTACAACCAACACAGAACAAGGGTTACAGAAGAATTCACTAAGGAAACAGCATGTGACCTGGGTCTTGATGGATGATTGGGTTCATCCAAGTGGAAGGGTGGCCAAGGTACTCAGGGCTGAAGGAACAGACTTGATTTTCAATAAATGGAAATGAAAAAAGATTCCCTTTACCTTATTATCTTCCTCATCTAGCCAAAGAATCGCAAAATGTTGAATGCATTTCTTTCAGTCACATATAATTTAGAAAGATGCCAGCGTGACCAGATGGATGGTTTCAAGATTCACACTTTGGAAACACATGGTGCTTTTCTGAGGCAATTGTGTACTGTTTCTTTTAAAATAGCAGAAAGCATATGGGAATAGGATTGGATCTGTCAGCTACTATCCAAAGAATCATGAAGATTCTAAAGTAAATTAAATCAAACCTATAAAGTTGCAAAAATTTTCACAGTGTTTTGAAATTCTAAAATTTTACATTTGTAGATACATGGACATTTAAAAAGAAAAAAATCTACTTTTTTATAAAAACCACAATCCCTGCTAGAGCTGCCAAATTGACGCAAAAAAGAGAGAGACGAGGTCAGTGTAATGACAGAGCCTGGAAGAATTTCATTGATGAACCGTTAAGTATTTCCTCTCTCCACCATATTACAAATTTCTTTTCCTAAGGAAAAAACAGTAGAACAAACTTTGGAACAGTTTGTCTATTTTTCTCCAATATCTCTTTCTTTTCCTAACACAGACACAATCAAACAAAAAACATCAAACTTATCTGTATGAAAACACCTGCTTGAGTTTAAATAACGTGGGTGTTACGGTTGTCCATTGCTTTGTGTTGAGGCGTCTCTCCCTGTGCCTTTAAGCAAGCGTGGAGCTGAGTGACTTTACACCAATCCTAACCACAGTGCTTCCATGAATGAGTGTTATAACTATGCCAGACTTACAACTCTACCATATTCTATGTTTTCTATGGCAATTTATCTTTCTCTAAATTATTATTATGGGATTGGAGATGATTAAACTTCAAGGGAGTGACTTCATAGGGCTGAACCCAAGGAATTAAAGGAGCTTTAGATAGCAAACCTCTATTTTAAGAAAACGTTTTTTTTTCAAAGAGGATGACTTCCCTTGCCTTTTATCCATGCAGAGTCCTTGATCCCAGATAAAGTAAATGATCTGCTGGTGGCTTTGAAGTCATCAGCTATCCTTCACTCATTCAGGAATGTGCATTACTCTTCTTGACCCCCACATGCATAGAACTTTGCTTCCAAAATCTGTTACATGCCAATATGAATTTGTCAACATTAATTCTAGAATGGTGATATCATCTGTTATTATTCATTATTTATCCAGTCATTCCTTAAACATTTATTGACTTCTGAGAGAGGTGTTATGGGGGCGTTCAAAGATAAATTAGGTAAATATCATGACTTCAGAGAGTTTGCATAGTGTTGGGGGAACTAAGATAAACAAATAGCTATAATGCAAGGAATAAAGTGGGAAATATTGAGATAAAGGTAAAAAGGAAGTGTTATGGGAGTTCAGAAGAGCAATAGGTGGTCATAGATGTTTAATATTTATAGACATTTGGATGATTTTTTTTTCAGGGTGTTCAAAAAAATCCCTTGGCATAGCCAGAATGTTTTAGTTGAAGTTAGCATATTAAATATGCACAACTAGCTCAGGATTTTACATTTCAACATGATACTAAGTCATCATCATTATCATCATCATCATCCCAACTTACTGGCAACTCCTTCCTACACTTTATCATAACTACAGGCACAACTAGAAAGTGATTAAAAGATAGCATGTACCTATAGTTTTTAAAATTTTTTTAATGCTTGCATTTCTAATCCTATTTTTATGTAGCTGAAACTCCAATAGAAGCTATTTTGGGGGGGAGGTTTTGGGGTTTTTTTTTTTTTTGGTGAGGAAGATTGGCCCTGAGCTAGCATCTGTTGCCAATCTTCTCTTTTTGCCAGAAGGAAGAATGGCCCTGAGCTAACATCTGTGCCAGTCTTCCTCTACTTTATATGAGATGCCACCACAGCATGGCTTGACGACAGGTATGTAGGTCTGCATCTGGGATCTGAACCTGTGAACCCCTGGCTGTGGAAGCAGAGTGTGTGAATTTAACCACTACACCACTGGGCTGGCCCCAATAAAAGTTATTTTTAAAATTAATTTTTGATATTGGTCTCAACTTTAGAGGCACAGTATTCTGAACATATGTGGTTTTAATGGTATTTGGTTATCAATAGATAAGCTCCATTTATGTTTTCAAATTTACTATTCTAAATTGCATCAGAAACTGGAAAGCTTGAAATCTGGTATTCTAAGAAGCTGCCAACTCTTATGTTAATATAACTTAAAAATATTGACAGGCCCGCCTGGTGGCACAGCAGTTAAGTTCGCATGTTCTGCTTTGGTGGCCCAGAATTTGTCAGTTTGGATCCCGGATGTGAACCCTACACACCACTTGTCAAACCATGCTGTGGCAGGCGTCCCACATATAAGGTAGAGGAAGATGGGCACAGATGTTAGCTCAGGGCCAGTGTTCCTCAGCAAAAAGAGGAGGATTGGCGCTAGATATTAGCTCAGAGCTAATCTTCCTGAAAAAAAAATTGAAAGCATATTTATTTGTTAATTTCTTTGTATTATGGCAAAATTGAGGTGTTTCCTAAAGTAGTATTGAGTAGGAAAGAAGAAGCAGAATTATCGCTAATGAAACTAAGATGATAGCTAGGGAAACGGACTTTGAGAGTGGACGACGAAGTAAGAGGTGGAGGAATAAAGCCTCAAAGTCAGTAGTCAAGAAGATGAGGAGCAAAATCTTACTTGGTGACAGATTGAGAAGACAGTTCAGAAACAGGCAGTCTTCGAGTTTCTTCACATGCTGTCTGGTTTGTGTGGCTCAGGCAGTCATAGTAAATTGATTAAGCTTCAACTTTGGATCTATGTCCATTTAGTTTCTGAACAAATATACTCCAGGTAGTCCTACCACCAAGCATTTATATAATAATATTTGTCATCACTCATGCCATTTCAATTTCAAACTCTTCAGCGTATTTCAAGAAATAAAGAATGAGTACCAAGTATTGGAGCCAGGTTTAGCCAGTTACTATCCTCTTACCACGACTGCGTAAAGACATCACCTCCATTTCCCAAGTTTCCCAATCAAATTGTAGTGTGTGATTATGAATTTAGTGAATTTGCTAAGTCAGAGGCTCTCGCCAAAAAATAAAATTAGTGTTATATTAATGAAGACGTTATATCTAAATTCCAACATTAAATAAAACATACTCCACAGAAAGCAATAACTTCAAGCATATGCTTTGTCAGTAAAAAAAAGAGCATTTAAACTCCAAATTTCTAGTGGCTGTGCCAAAAACAGTTCAGCCGTGCACATTCAAATATAATATACGCAAAATACAATATTGTAGAGTAAATAAAAGCTAATAAATAAGCTTGTTTGCCATAAGTAATGCTTTACTTATTTGAGAAACGGAGGAACTCACATTTAATAAATTTACTTTAACATCAGTGATTTCTTCACTAACCATTCTGTTTTTGACCAGAGTGTGGTCACATTCCATAGGTTGAAGCTCCCATCCTAAAACACAACCAGGAAGCCAAGGCTCTTTGCTTCCAAGAATATTGGCCTCTAGGTATCAAAAATTGAAAATAAAATAAAGCTTTTTTTTATTTGAGGAAGATTAGCCCTGAGCTAACTGCTGCCAATCCTCCTCTTTTTGCTGAGGAAGACTGGCCCTGAGCTAACAGCCACGCCCATCTTCCTCTACTTTATATGTGGGATGCCTACCACAGCATGGCATGCCAAGCGGTACCATGTCTGCACCCAGGATCCAAACCAGCGAAGCCCAGGCCGCTGGAGTGGAACGTGCGCACTTAACCACTGCGCCACCAGGCTGGCCCCAAAATAAAGCTTTTTATTAATAGCAAAGTTAATATTAAGTTCCAGAGAGATGATTAAATGATTTTCCTCCTTCCTCCCACTTGACCATGCCAAAGTCACTCATGGGCTTTGGTGGAAATTCACTTGCCCTGCTCCCTGCTGGTGAGGTTCCTGTGCTGAGACAGCCATGGACACCCCGCACTGGGCACCCTGCTGTGGGTTTGCTGGGCCTGCACATCTCTCTTGTCTACAAGTTTGACTCCTTCTGTGCTTCCAGGTAGTTGCTGTATCTCCAGTATAATATATTACATTGCATTGAGTAGTGGAAATCAATTTGGATTTCCCTTACTTCATGTGAGTCCCTTGAGGGCCAAGTCTGTTTCACTTTCACATCCTCAAGATCCTTAAGACAGTGACTTACATACTATATAGTTAAAAGAGAAGGGAGGGGATTTATTAAGTTCAATTAATTTGCTATTAACTCTGTTTTAAATAGTGGCCAACTGTAGTGTTGGAATATTATGTGGGAGAAAAGCTGGCTTTCCCTACCCCCAGCCTCACAGTGTGAACTTGCTGAATTTCCCACACCCCCTAGCAGGCTCAGGAAGCTTTTGTCTCGTGGACCCAGAGCTACATTAAACCAGCCCAAGAAACTAATGAGTATAATCAAATGTCAATGTGTTACTTTACACTGAGAAATGCGCTCACACTCTTCTCAGCTCACATTTCTGACTTGGAGCATCTTTCCATCAGATTTAGCCTATAGGAGAAGAGAAACGTACTCAAATTGTCTTTACCAGCAAGACTGGCATTAATAGGAAGAGGCAGCACATTACTATAATCTAAACTACATGGTTTCCAGTAACATAACTAGTCTCAGGATTGTTTCCAAGGAGACAGTATCAATTATGGTTTGAAGAAAAAGATATTTCCAAAGAAGAAAGAACTTTTATAGGAATTTAGAATTTACTCATTTGGTCTCTTTTTGCATAACTTTCTACCTAAATTAAGGACATTTGTATTTCCTTACTTGTTGCTTAACTGAGATTTCATGCTATTTGAAGAAAGGTTTCCTAATTTTAGCATAATGACCTGGAAAGTAGACATCTTTTCCAACATCATAATGACATGTAGGCTTTTATTTTCAGATAAATGAAAAATTATAAGATTTCTAAGTAGTGAAATAAAAAAAAAAAGCCTGGGAGAGGAATATACCCTTGTGGGATGCATTTCTGTTATTGCATCTGCCCTGCAGCTTGGATCAGAGCATTTATGATATCAAGGACTAAAGCACTTAAACATCTTTAAATCTCTACAAATTAATTATATTAAAAATATATAGACATATAACTTCAATCACTAACCTAATCAATACGTATTTAAACAATATCAAATCGATGCCCTATACTCAACAACCATGGCTTCAGGAACAGCTCGATGAGGTAGTTATTAGAACTGCTCCATGTCATCGAGCTCTAGGTCACCTGCAAGAAGTAGCTTGAAGAGAAGAACTTTTACCCACTGCGCCACCACCTCCTAGTATTATAGTCATCAAAGGGTTTAAGGTTAAAGCTTAACTAGAAGCCAGACAAACCTGTTCTTCACCAGTTTCCAAGACAGGAACCTCGTAAAAATTCTCTCTCTAAGATAAATGTTATGCACTGGATTGTGTCCCCCCAGAATTCATAGGTTGAAACCCTAATCCCCAGATTGGCTATTTTTAGAGATAGGGCCTTTAGGAAGTAATTAAGATTAAAAGAGGTCATAAGGGTGGAGCTCTGATGTCCTTATAAGAAGAGCAAGAGACATCAGGGATGCGCATGCATGGAGGAAAAGGTCATGCGAGGACACAGCAAAAAGACAGCCATCTGCAGGCCAAAGAGAGAAACCTCAGGAGAGACCAACCCTGCCAGCACCTTGATCTGGGACTTCCAGCCTCCAGAACCGCGATAAAATAAATTTCTGTTCTTTAAGCCACCAGTCTGTGGTATTTTGTTATGGCGGCCCTAGCCAACTAACACAATAGTACAGCAGGAATTTTCTGAGGGGTCTGTTCAACTCATACCTCCACTTTTGCTAAGAACTATCCCCGGACAAGGTGGATCTCTAACACTCCATATGCACTAAAGGACCTTGGCCTCATGGTTACAGAGGCTCAGATTTGTGGATGATCCCAGCACAAGTTAGGGCCAATCGGATTTTCTCTCCTGGGAAATTGAGACTGAGAATCAAAGACCTGTCAATCTCTAGTAGGGCTTGAACTTGGATCATATAAAGTGGGGGTTGTGTTCGCCATGAACGTAGAATATTCCTCCTGATATAAAATAGGAACTCTTTTTTTTTTTTTTAGCAAGCTCTTACTAGGTGCTAGATACCACTATAAAAGTTTTATATATATTATCTCATTTAATATTCCCAAGAAACTTCTGAGAGAGAAGTTTTATAAATGAACAAACTCGGGCAGAGAGAAGTTAAATAATTTGCCTAAGATTAAACAGCTGGTAAGTGGTAGTGTGAGTTTCAACTCAGGCAGCTTGGCTCTGAAGTCCAGGTTCTTACCTACATCTATTCTGCCTCTCCCTTTAAAAAGGGAAGGGAGGAGAGAAGGGAAGTGAGGAGAGAAGGGAAGGAGAGAGAGAGGAGGGGGAGGAGGAACTCACCCAATTTTTTTCAGAAGTCCCTTTACATTCACAGATTTGACAATATAGAATTCCACTATTTGCAAACAAAACAGAAGGTCCATCATCTGCAGGATTCAGACCTTGCCAGGGCCAACTGAATCGTGTCATATGGCAGTACTGGCATGATGCAGCAAGTGAGTGACATGGCAGCCTCCCCTCGTTTCTACCTCAGAGCAGCTCTTTGTTCCTCCAGATCTCATTACTGTAACACTTTTTTCCTTTGTACAGTGGCCATCAACTCAGAGACAAAGTTGGGTGAATGCTAGAAAGAAGGCTGTGTTTGTGACGTGAGGGTAGACATGAGAAACGTGTTGCTGTGAATGAAAATATGAGTCAGCAGATATCCAGGAAGGAGCAGGCCCAAACATTTCAGAACTTGGGAATTTGGCAATTGTGATAGTTTCCAGACATTCTCCTGGAATGTCCAGAGTCTCGCTAAGGTTTATCTGATTAGTCAATTAGCTTCAAATGCTGGGTATTCAGAGTTCCTTCCTCCATAGGGCACTCACTGCTTTTAACCGAGAGTTTGGCAGACTTTATGTGTGGACAACCCAAAGTGCTTTCAGATTTACTCATTTTTTACTCTTTTTTTTTTTGCTTAATTTACATTCGAAGTGTTTTACTAAAAAGGAGAAAAAAATGATATAAAAATCAGATCCAAGTATCCTTTTAAGTTACTTATGTAGAATGTAACTTTATAGACATGATAAAATTACATTAGGATGGACTTCTTTGTTTAGATATTGTTTTATTGTACTCAGTAACTTCATGGCTTTATGGTGAGGCTCTAGACTAATGTTACAAAGGGATACTTACACAATACTTTTTTATAGCAATAAGTAGCAAATCTGTACACTGAGAAATTAACCATGAAAAATAGTAACTTTCAAACATGTACAAATGTCAACTTATTTAGAAAGTAAAAAAACCATGTTTGTGGGATACACTTGCCTAACCTAAGGGTCCCTGTGGGTCAGGACAAAAAGGAAGGATCTCTCACGCATTTCTTTAAAAACTTCTTAGGCCGTTCTCTGCCTAATATTGCGAAGAGGCCAAGTAAACCAACTCATGGGTCTCATAGTTCTTCAGGAGCCTGGTAGATGTTCATTTTCTTTATGGAGCTGGAAGAAGGTGGGCACACATTGAAAATGGAAGTGTCCTGCTATGATTCGAAGAAAGAAGAAGAAGAAAGGTAGGCTCAGGACTCAGAAAGTCAATTTAAATTATTTGTCAAGGTAGAGCAGTTCTCTGTTTGGCTTTCCTGTTGGAAAAAGCCTAGAGATTTCTTCAGACTTCTGGAAAAGAGCAGTTTTTTATTTGTCTGTTTGTTTCTCCCTAAAGCTTTGGAATATGCAAAACCAAATTCTGCACTAATGGCTTCTTCTTTTCACGTAACTACAAAGCTTCCTTGAGCTTTTTTCAGCCAGTGAGGGACATCCCATATGCCCCCAAGAATAGGGAGCAATTTTGAAATTAACAATGAGAATCATGGATCATACACCCGTGGATGTGATTAGATCTTACTTGAACTGAATTTGGACTAGTTGACCTCTTAAAGTCTCCCCCAACCCATCTATGTTTCTGTGTGATATTACATGGCAGCTACTCTACAGAATATTTTATAAAAGACTGCCCCATTATATTTTCAATTTGTAATTTTAATATCCCAAGATGGAAGTAATGTGTACTGAAAAGGGATTGTCTTCATATCCAACATATTCATATACATTTTTATTACAAGATTTCACATAAACTGAGCTTAGCCAAGTTAATTTCCTAAATGGAATACATCACTAATGATGAAATATATTTTGGAGTGTCACAGAATTGACTAGTACCCGATAGGTTTTAATTATGCACATGCTTGTCATCTAAAAAGCGAGTTAAAAGGAGAGAGAAAAAGAGGCATGTGAAATTATGAAAAACTAAAGCTGTTGTTAATTCCACCACATCTTAGGGTCTTCCTTCCAGACCATACCTGGAGTTCTAAAGAGCTCCCAATTTGACACCTCACTTTCTTGAGTTACAGACAGTTGCATTCCTTAAAACCAGTGACTGTCACAATGAAAGAGAAAAGGTTCTCAAGAGGAAGTAGCTGTCAAGGATGGCTAGACTGGAAATTTTACTGCTCTTGACAGCGGTTTTGACTGTAATGGATTAACCCCCAGGATTAGGGTTTGCTTACTTTTGCCTCTTCCTACTTTTTCCTCTTTTAAGCAAACGTCTGGATCCCTGTGATGTAGTTCCATTGTCTGGAGATATTTTTGTTTGTTACAACTGTAAAGGGGTGCTGTTGGCATGTAGTGAATGAAAGTCAGGAGTGATACATAACATCTGACAATGTACAGGACAACCTCCCCCCAGAAAGAATTATCTGGCCCAACATGTCAATAGTGCCAGGTTGAGAGGCCCTGTTTCAGTCCTACCTTACAAATACCAGGGCGCATGTATCAACTAAGAGCAGAACTTATTTTGCCTCAATTTGTGCTCTTGTGATAGTTTAGTTCCTTTTACATGACATAAGTGAACAACATATCCTACTGTAAAGGAAATATCTTTCTGTTCCAGAAATAGTGTTATCTTCCTGAGTGATAACAAGTAATATTAAGTGTAGCTGACTCAGGTATGCGGCCAATGAATGAAAATTACTCGTTGCTGTTGGATAATAGTAATTTGCAGCAAACTAAGTCATTCTCAGCCCTGGCTGCACAATTATGAGCACCTGGGGAGATTTTAAAACCTACTGGTGCCAGGGTCCTGCCCCCTGGAGATGCTGGTTTAATTGGTCTCAGTTTGGGCCTGGGCTTAGGTGGCTTGTGAAGCTCACCAGGGGGTTGTAAGGCACAGCCAGGGTGGAAAGCCATTGATTCTAGCCTGTGGGGCACCACTGCTATGCCAACAGGTTCAGAAATTCATTGCAGGATCCAGACTGGGACTCCGTTTGACAACAAACTAGGTACATAAAACACTCAGGAATTCACTTGACGTTCTAATCTTATCAGTTTTCTCTGGATGGCTGGGGATTAAAGAGTGAACCCCAAGATCTTCCTAAAGTCCCTCAGTACCTGCTAACACCCATCTGAAGAACTCCCAGAGACTTGAAACTCTCCAACTTTAAAAGCAACACAATTTCTGAGTACGAGGTGAGCACGTAGCCCTAACTCTCCACGTGTGTTTATCCTTTATTCCTATGTTTGTTTTCTATTTTTTGTAAAGAAGATAAGCCCTGAGCTAACATCTCTTGCCCATTTTTCTCTTTTTGCTTGAGGAAGATTGTGGTTGAACTAATATCTGTGCCAGTCTTCCTCTGTTTTATGTCGGATCCCACCACAGCGTGGCTTGGTGAGCGAGTGCTAGGTCCACCACCCACCATCCGGGCCTGTGAACCCCGAAGTGTAGCTCACAAACTTAACTACTACACCACTGGGCAGGCCCCTACATGGTTCTTTTCATACCACATGAAGTAGGGGTGGAACCAGCTCAGCTCTTGCCTATTAACTGCTATCTTGAACAATACATTTTCAGCGGTGGGGATGGGATGCTATTTAAAACCAAAATATTAGGGAATGCAAATATATTTTCCAAGGCATTCGTTTCTTCTCCTCCTCTTCCCATAATCCCCTGGAATGAAAAGGATGGCTTTCCTTTGCACTATTTCCCTCCTTCTAAATGCCAGCCTCTAGGCTAAGTCTTAACAGGAAACGTGGATCTTCTCTCTACAAATTTGGAGGACCCCATGATGGAGGCCTTCCTGCCATTGTTGAAATATCAAGACTAGTGTGTGTGCATGTGCTGTAGGAGTTAGATGAAGTGGAGTATGCTCAAGGAACTTAGCAATTCCTAGTCCTGCTCTCCACAAAGTCTGCCTTTCCAGCCCATTGCTTTGCTAGAGTCAAGTCTCTGTTCCATTCCGTTCTGAAGTGATAGGCTATGGCTCAGCCCTGAAACCACACAGAAGAAATGTTACTTGAAGGAAACAATTGAAACAAGTAGGTTTAATATTTGCAAAAATATTATTCCTGTGATAAAAACATGCATATATACTGAGGTTGAATCAGACAAATTCAAGAGCTGAAGGCAAGCCTAATTGTTCTGGATGAATTCTGGAAAGCACCAGAATATTTAATACTAGCTATTTTATTTGAAAGATGATTTATATCAAGTGCAAGGTATAGCATATGCAAATCTGATATGAACAGCAGAGAAATATTCCTGACTCCTGACCACCCCAGGGAGTGTGGCTTGTCACTTAGGATACCATGTCAAGGCCATCAGGTCATCTCAGGATATATTGAGAATTGAGGAAGATGACCAAACCAAACCGATGGGAGTATGCAGTTCTCCAATGGCCAGCTGACCCTCTTCCCATCATATCCTCTGCTAATTGTAAGGTAACTCTCATTAGGAACCTTAGGAGAAAATGGATTGTGTGAAGAATTCTATATTAACTGTCATCAGGCACTTTATTCCTTCAAGTGGCTGTGCTAGTTACGCTTTATGGAAGATTCAGCTAGAAGTGGTAGTCAACACAGAACACAGAATGCCAGAGAACAAAGGGATCTGAGAAAGTGCTAATCAGTACCTCTCACTTAGCTCTCATAAACCCAAAAGAGAAAAATGATGTCTCAGCTCATTCTCAAGACATGGAGAATAAGGAACACACCTCCTTCTCTGATAACCCAGTCTCTTGACTAACTTTTAGACATAATGCATTTCGGTCCTTGGAGTTTTTTATTTGCCAATATCTGCCTCTGAACTACAGTAGATGACAATACTAGAAAAATCACTCTGTCAGAGAATAATATGAGCAACTCTAAAAAGCAAAAGTTTTGGAGCCAGACAGATCTGAGTTTAAATAACGATTCTGGCATTTCCTAGCTATCTTTTTTTTTTTTTTTTTTTTTTTGAGGAAGATTAGCCCTGAGCTAACTACTGCCAGTCTTCCTCTTTTTGCTGAGGAAGCCTGGCCCTGAGCTAACATCCGTGCCCATCTTCCTCTACTTTCTATGTGGGATGCCTACCACAGCATGGCTTTACCAAGCGGTGCCATGACCACACCCAGGATCCGAACCAGCGAATCCCAGGCCGCCGAGAAGCGGAAGGTCCGCACTTAGCTGCTGTGCCACCGGGCTGGCCCCCCGGCTGATATTTTTGGCAATTTTTTTAACCTCTCTAAACCTCAAGCTTCTCAACTACAAATAAGAAGAATTGGACACTCAGCACCCAGCGTTGCTGTGAGAATCACCGCATTGCACCTGCCACAAACGTGGCCACCGAGAATGCCTTCAATAAATAGTAGCCACTGGTGTGATTCTCACTGTATTCTTCTCTCGCCCCCAAGTTTTATTTTTTTCCCTCCCTGTCAAGGCCTGTCAGGTTTTCTGCTCAAATAATGGAAGTGGGGTTTGGCCATGCAGATATAGAATTGGGTCAAGAGACCAAGAAAGAGTGAGAACAATAATTGGGGAAACTGGAAAGTGAGTGTTCATTCATTAGGAGGAGGAGATAAGAGGGCTGATGGGAACATCAGATTATGGTACTAAACTATATCCTCGCTTATTCCTTGGCTTTCTTTGCTCACTCTATGATAAGATGAAAATAATTCTTAAGTTATTAAATGAAATTTAATGACAATAATTCTTGGGAACTAAAAAAAAATTCCAATTCTGAATTTTCAAGAGAATAAAACAATATTGTACCCTTAGATAAATTTACCTTTAGAATTGCTTTTAGAATTTTCCCTCTGGATGGATTTCACTTTCAGATTTTGTGGTTCAGTATTGTATGATGTGCTACAGGAGAGATCTTTGTTAAAAGTGAATAGTTTCCCTTTGGGATTGATCACATTTGAGATGACTGACCTTCCAGACTTTCCAAATTACATGTTTGGTTTGTTAATTAATAAAATTAGGATTACAATACCTACCCCAAAAGAATTGTTGTTGTAAGATTTAAATTAAATATTTAAGAGTATGTAAAGCCTGGCCCGCAGGACGTGCGCAGTAAATGCTCACTTACTTCCATCTTTTTGCAGTGGTTACTCAACGTAACTTTTTTTACTAACTGCAAATGATCTGAAGAAAAAAAGATACAGAAGTATTAATATTTCTTCAAATCCGTAGTCCGAATTGTTGATTTCTTTATCTTGCGGACTTCCCTATAACTTCGAGATGCCATTAACTTAAAAGAACATCTCTAAGAGGGACACAAAACTAAAATTTGGTACTTTGCAAGTACCACATGCCTCAGAATTTGGGATTTGCTTTCCCAATAAGTTCTGACTGAGTAACTAAATGTATGGATGATGGTGAACCTTCAGTTTGGATTCTGCAAAAAGAAACAGCTTTCAAAACTACAGGAACTTTCCAAATTATATCTATTCTGGGGTAAGAAAAAATATATAGGTAAGCCTGGATTTTATTCTAAAATGAATAAAACTTTTCTGTTCTTTAACATAAGTGTCAGAGGAATCAAAACTCATGTCACTTTAGAGGAACTGCATTTGGAAACAAGCTGACTGCCATGCTTGAGAGCAGGCAGTGGTCTCCCGGGCTCCCGCCCCTGTGACGGGGCTAGCACAGTGTTTAAACCCTTAGTGGGCATTGCTCTGGGATCAGGGAAAGGACCTATGCTATACCAGAAGGCATGCTTAATATTTTAAGTAATTCAGTGCCATATTTCCATGCAAACACTCACAATATCACTTTTATTCCGGGTTAAATAAGAGAAAGGCAGAGTCATTGTTGGTGATACACAGAGGAGTTACTGTTCCAAATGTATAATGGCTCCGGGGCTGATTGAGAGAAAATGTGTCCAGTTCCTGGACCCAGAAAAGATAATGGTCATCCAAAGTAGATCCAGATGTCCCATATAAACAAAATGCGTCTAAATGCAGGTAGTGTAGGGAGTGGGGAGGAAGTGGGCAAACAGAAATGTCATTCCTTCCCTTTTTAATTCATCTTGACATCTCAAGGTGGTCAGTCAATGAGGGCTCATGCATTTGGAAAGAGCACTAGTGGGTACAGTGCATTATAAGGCTAGGGGATCGGGGCTGATTCTCCTCTAGTCCTGTGGAAAATTCAATTGCCAGAATATTTATTTTCAATATGAAGTTTAATGAGTTAACCATGGGAATAATAGCATCGACTTTTCCCTTCAATTTTTATTAGAAACAGGTTAAGTGTAATTTTAACAAGTAAGTATATCTCAAAAGTAGAGCAGCCAAATATTGCTTTCGGCAGGAACGTATACTTATTCCAAAACTGCCCTATGTTAATTAAAATTGCAAAATAAGTATTTTGCAGTTTTAAAACTATGGATAAGGAAAGATTGGATAACATGAGGAGGCCATAATTATGCTAAAATGTTGGCTGAAAATAGTAAGAAACAAAATTCTACATATGGTTAAGGTCTCAACAATCTATATTTAACGATATTGGAAAAGACTGGAAGAAAATATGCTCAAGTCTTCATCATGGTTGCTTCCAGTAGCAGTATCGTGGTTGAATTTTTTCAGCTTTATTTTTCTGTTTCCATGTCTTGTATAATCTACATGTTTTAGTTTTACAATCCTCAAGGGGAATAAAACAAACTTTCTCTGACTTCATAATATAGAAATATCATAGGCGTGTTTCTGTTTCATTAGAGACGACATTCACATACCAAGGATCCGGCAGCTCTCTTTTTCTTTTTACTTGCTAAACTAATCAAATCATGCCAAGGTATTTTTTATTTCTTCTTAATCTCAATGAGAAGTTTACTTTGAAAAGAGGAGCTCTAATTTTTTTTTCTACCCTCACACAGTGTTTGTGCTTTTTCTGGAATCCAAATTAGATGCCTTCAGCAAACTAATTTGAAAGACATAGAAAAACAGCCTCCGTCAAGCCCGCAGCCAGCACAGTCGCTGTTACTTTAAGAGTAGCATCCCACCGCCTCCTCACACCCACATACTTGTCCTCTCTTTGCACAGCAAGTGCCAAGCGGTGACATCTACTATAGTTTCTAGGACACGATGGTCTCTGCTATACAGGGAAAAAAGGGAGAGCGGGCGAGAGAAAGAAGGCGGGTGGTGAGGGAGAGCGAGCACAAATCCAGCTATGTTCCCAGAGGATGAGTCACTTCCTCGCAATAATCCTGAGATGCTGTTTATGGCTGTGCTGCTGATAGGCAGCCCAGCTCCATTTCTCAGCACAGCAGCAGGACCCAGCCTCCCCCCTGGCTGTCCATTAATCATGAGGGGCTGTTACCCAGTGTACACAGAGTGGGAGTTCTGCCTACGAGTGGCCTCTAGCTGTCTCCAGCTCAATGAAATGACCCTGTGTGAAAACTTGTTTTATGAGAGATTGGTTTATTTGTAACTAAACGACTTCCTCCGTTATTTGATAAGCTCAAATATTTGCTACTGATAGTCTGAGAGTGTCACATTTATTATCCTATTTCAGTGGTTGCCTAACTCCTTTGGAACTGACTCCATTAACCCTTTGAGGGATAGCAGTAGCTTTTCATGGACCGGCTTCTATTTCCTTTCAGCAAAGCCAATGCCATCTTTCAGGCAGTCAGCATTATTTTAGATCAACTATGACATGGGAATCAAAGAGAGGCCTTTCTGTTCCAAAAGAGAACACAGACAACTATAGAAGCAAGGGGCTCTGCAGAACTCCCTGGAGGTTCTGAAGCCACCACGAAAGGAAGGAAAGGCATTCTAACTCACTGACATAAATCCAAGATGCTCTGCACATACTAGTATTTCTGAAATCGCAAATTTTAAATATGCCACAATGCCTTTTTATAGTTTCTTGGACCCCCAAATATCACTTGTGCAGGGCATGCTGTCTCAAATCCTGTAGCGTTCTGCATTTTGAAACCTTGCCTTTTGGAGGCTGAGCTCATTTGCATTTGGCAAAACTTGATTTCCTGCTTCTACAGAAGGGGGGCGGTGGTGAAAGCCTTTACAGTCCTCCCTCAAAGGGCTCAAAGGGCTTTCTGAACATATTAAACTATGTTTCCAAGAGTTAAATGAACCAGAATGGGGCAGATTTTCATTTGAAATGGAAAAGAAATACAGGCTTTGTTACATGCCATACATTTGAAAACCCTAAATTGAAATCGCTCTCCTGACAAACCCATATTGGGACTGTTTTCCAGTTCTCTTGCTCTCTGATCAGCTACACAGAGCTCTCAGTGAATGTAGAAGAGACTAAGGAAATAACCACTTATGTGTGGCAAAATGTTCCAGCCTTGCAGAGATTTTCCCAAAATCATTAGACCCACCAAAACACTTTCCATTGGCCAGGTCCACACCTTGTTCATCAGATTTTCCACACTTCTCCAAACTGCAAGTACTGTCCATCTGTGTTTCCTAAGAGAGCCAGTCATTTGGAGCCGAAAACGTAACTGAGTTTACTCTCATAAACCAGAGATTGCCTGTCAACCAAAAAAGAAAAAGGCAGTAAAAGAATTTACTCCTAACTCGTTTCAGGAAGGTCAGAATGTGAACATTCATACATACCCACCCCTCAGAAAAGGAGGTGAATTAAGGGCAGCTGGACTCTGAGGGCGTATAGAGATGAACATGAAGAGAGCCAGCCAAATCTGCTCCTCCGTGATAGTGAATGGCGAGGGGGTTAAGGGTTAATTGCATGGATCCCACCTCTGGTCACTTTTCGGGCCAGTTCTCAGCAGGTGGCCTCCCCGTGTCACTGCCCCAACTGCCCATCAGTGGAACAAAGACTGGCCCTGAGTGATGGTCTGAATTGTCATCTGCAGTGGATTTGTATTCAGAAACAGGCAACCAATGTGTTGAATAGATTTTATACTTTAGTATAAAGTATTCCTGTCCTTTCCTTCATCTTGTTTTTTTTTTTTTTATTGTGGTAAAAAGCATAGAACATGAGATCTACTCTCTTCACAAATGTTTAAGTATACAGTACAATATTGTGAACTACAAGTGCAATGTTGTACAGCAGAACTTTTTCATCTTGATGACTGAAACTTTATACCCATTGAACAGCAACACCCTACTTCCCCTCCCCCCAGCCCTGGCAACCACCATTCTACTTTGTGCTTCAATGAGTCTGACAACTTTAGATTCCTCGTATTAGTGGAATCATGCGGTATTTGTCCTTCTGTGACTGGCTTATTTCACTTAGCATAACGTCCTCCAGGTTCATCCATGTTGTAGCATATGACAGGATTTCCTTCTCTTTCTATGCCTGATTTATATATCTGACATTTTATTTATTCATTCATCAGTTTATGCTATTTAGGTTGTTTTGCCTACTGTGGATAATACTGCAATGGACATGAGAGTGCAAATATCATATATTTGATAAGGGGTTAACATCCAAAGTAGACAAGGAACTCCTACAACTCGATAGCAAAAACACAAATAACCTGATTTAAAAAATGGGCAAAGGACTTGAATGGGCTTTTCTCCAAAGAAAACATACCAATGGTCAACTCTATAGGAAAAGATGCTCAACATCACTAATCATCAGGGGAATTCAAATCAAAGCCACATGAAATATCACCTCATACCTATTAGGATGGTCATTATTTAAAAAAAAAAAAAGCAAAGCCGGTAATAACAAGTGTTGGTAAGGATGTAGAGAAATTGAACCCTTGTGCACTGTTGGTGGGAATGTAAAATGGCACAACCACTGTAGAGAATAGTTAAAAAAATTAAAAATAGAACCATTATACAATCCAGCAGTCCCATCTCTGGGCATTTATACAAAAGAATTAGAATTCAGATCTTGAAGAAAGATCTCCACTGCCAGTTCATTGCAGCATCTTGGCGTTTGTTGGTTTGTTTATTTATTTAGAAATCTATCCATGCAGACCTTACATTGTATCAAGAGCAGTGAAGTGATGATGGACTGGAAAAGGAATGGAATTTGCTTCAGACGTCTAGACTTTAGGTGTAATTTCAACCTTTACTGGCAATATGACCTCCGGTAGGTCCCCTAAATTCCCTGGGTGTTGATTTCCTTTTCTCTAAAAGGAGTGTGATCCCCTCTACCTTAAGGGCTGTTTTGAGCATTGAATGGGGTGACTCAGGTAAGAGTTTTAGAAACCGTAGAGCACTCCACCAATGTGTGTGGTTGTAACAGGAATGAACAAAACAAAATTCTGCTTATCCCTTCCCGCTTCACAAAATAGAAAAATCCCACTCTAGAGTTGGAGTTTTCTGGTCTTCATCAATTCTGGATGATTAACTGGATAATAACTAACTTTTCATGTCTCTTTTTGCCATGTAGATACACAAAATATTTTATTCTTTAAAAAAAAACCGTGAACAACAAAGGATTTATATGTGTGTGTGTGTGTATAATATATTAATGTATCAAGATATCTTGGATGAACCTTTCAAAAACTGTGCACCGTCCCTATTAAATTTATTTTCAAGGTAATTTAAAAAATATATTTCTATGTGAAAAACATACCTGATAATTGCTATTACTTATCCTCAGTCCATGAGTCACAGATTCTAGGATAGAAAACTAATCAGAGTTCAAATAGCTATGAAATGGAACAAAAAGTTCTTCTAGCCAGCTCCTCCGGCCCTAACTTCCCATTGCTGGCACCTGCGCTGGGGAGGCGAGGGCAAAGTGGGATTTGGACTCCCAAGATGGCGCCCTGTAATTTACCCTCTGCTTTCTGCAATTCTCTTGTGTTACCCATTCCACGACATTGTTCCTGTAACTCAACATACTAAGTCAGTTCACTGGCACAAAAATGCTTACTGGGATTTCAAGACCCCTTGGGAGCATAAACCATCTAAAGCTGAAGTGAATTTCTTGCACAAGGTCATATGACTCAGTTAGCTTGGTAGTTCCTCCAAGAGCTTCCAGTTTTCCCTCTCTTCCCTTTAGTTCACAGTGCCTGATGCATATTAGATCCTCCTATTGAAGAGGTTGTTTCTGTTGTTGTTATTCTTGACGCTATATTCCATTTCCTTTGATGAACCTGACATATGTATTAACACATTTGATTCTGATGCCTCGAGATCTAAGTCCTTTCTGGTCCGTGATATTATAATGACTCAGGACAGTAGTGAAGATTTGGCATTAAATTTGATCTGGACTTAAATACTGGCTTTTCAGTGTATAGCTCCGTGACCCTGAGTAAGTTCCTTAATCTCACTGAGCTTCAGGCTCCTCATATGTACAATGGGAATAGTAATACCAATTGCAAAATGTGTTTGTGAAATTTTGTATAATGAGGTATGTAGAACGCTTAGGCTGGTGCAGGGCACATGTAAATTTTTATTATTATTTTCTTTCTTTCTGAAGCATACATTCTTTTTCTTATCAAAAAACAAACAAACCTCTAAGATGTGATGAAGAATTATATAGATGGCAACTAGACTTTTGGTTGTGAACACAACGCAATCAATACAGAAGTCAAAAGTAGAATGATTTACACCTGAAATTTATATAATGTTATAAACCAGTGTGACCTCAATTTAAAAAATTAAATAAATAAAGCACATACACCAAAAAAGAATTATACAATTTTTCTGTTGATTTTAAAATAAAATGGGAGATTTGAAAGAAATTTTATGCATGCGTTGGGCTTCTCTAGGCTGCACTTTCATGTTGTCACACATTCATTTTTATTTTCCTCTGCTATTTCAGGGGCAAATTTTGAGAAGCACTATTTATTTGTTGAGATTTTACCAATTGCAAGTGTTAGAAACATCAACTGATTGGCGTCAGTGAACAATGAGATTTAACGGTTCACATTGCTAAAATATACAGAGGTGGAATTCAGGGATAGCTGAATCCATGATTCAAACAATATTATATGGTAAGATTTTAATGAGCCCTTATTATCTTTACTTAAAGATTTTTTTTTGTTACTTATTTCTCCAATCTGAATCAAATTATTTTCTCTTCCCCTCTCTGTCTCTCTCTTGTTCTTTTGAATCTATGTTCTCACTAAGAAAGTCCTCTAAGATTCCCAAGTGTCATCTTTTTCAAGTTTGGTTTACATCTAAATTTTCCCCTAAAGGGTCCTACTTGTTCTATTTTTATCATGCTAACACTAACAAAAGCACATGAGGATGTTGAAGAAAACCTTTATCTAACAATATAGTCACTGCAGTGTTAAGTGGCAAGGTTAAGTCTCAATCTTCAATGAAAAAATTAAGAAGGACCCAAGATTCCTGCTTTTCTCTTCTTTCAGATCTGTCCTTAACTGAGGTAATGAATAGAGAATAGACTTTAACAGAGAAGAAAGCAAAAAGTAAAAAAAAAAAGCAAAAAAATAAGGTCACTATCTTAAAACATTGTCCCACCTGATCTAAAATATTTCACCCACATATATTTCTATATATTTACATTTTATTTCTATTTTGCCAGTGTTACTTGCTTGTTTCCCTGGCTATAGAATGAGTTCCCTAAAGAGACAAAAAATGTCTTCTTTATTTTTACATTTATTTCTAAAACGTAGCACAGTTCCCAGCATATAATGAGAGGTCACAAAATGTGAATACATGCTACCCAATAATATCTTTGATCAAGTTTAATTATATATTTTCTAAAATGAGGCTCTTTTAATTGTGTAAAATATATAAATTAAAATGTGGAATGTAAAAATACAGAAACTTTTTCTATAAAGAACACAGCAGTAAATACTTTCAGCTCTGCAGGCTAGATGGCTGTTGCAACTAATCATTGTAGTGGGAAAGCAGCATTGAACGTACATAAGTCATGAGGTGCTGCTGGATTCCAGTAAAGGTTATTTACAAAAACAGGCTATAGGCTGGATTTGGTCCAAGAGCCATAGTTTGCTGACCGCTATTCTAAAACAAAGCAAAAGGTACGCAAGGTTAACTTGCATTTGCTAAAGTGACCCACCATTTAGGTTGCCAGGACCCAAGAGTTTTCCCAGGATGAGGGACTTTCAGTTTGAAAAGCAACACCATCCCAGGAAAATTGAGATGAGTTGGTCACCCTACTTTTCCTAGATCCTAGTATCAGCCAGTCAATCCTTCCTTTAACATTGAGTACCGACTAACATTAAATCAACACTCAAAGTTTCAAATTAAAACAACCACTTAATGATGTTCTTCGTTATCGGATGATCATATAACATGTAATTTTGAAACTAATTGTAAAAGGCGTTAGTTTTTAATTTGGGCTACTTTAAAATAAACGTAGTGCAGTAAATAACATAAAATAATGGTTATTATCAAAGAAAAAGCACAATGTAACAATATAAATTTATTTCAACTTATATGCATTTCTTCACTTAATCTGTTTCACTAACATATTTTATTCAGGCAAAATGATGTCTTCCTGTAATAAAAATCCCAAATTAGACTTCTTTATAGGCAAGAAATTTGAGGAGGCTGCCAAACGTGCTTAGGAAAATCCCAGTGACCTCATGATTCATCATTTGTATTGAAAATTAGAAGGTGAGAAGATTGAGAGGGAAAAAAAAAAATCTCACTAATAAGGATTAAAAACAAATGATTCATTTCTTCAACGTTTTTCAGAGAAGCAAATTATAGCCAAATTATAGGCCTGACAAACCATAATTAAGGCATATGAGGAATGATGGGAGATTGAGTGGTGAAGAAGGCCATGTTTCAACTTAAATATCATTTTGCATCATTAAAATTAGCTCTTTCTTGCTAGAAATTCTTTTAGTTTCTGAAGTCACTATTTAGTGAAAAGGAAAATGGAATATTAGAGCCTACATATATAAATTAAGTGGGATTAAACATGGGAAGGAATTTATATAAAGTTTAAATAATGTTCATCTACAAACATGGATAATATTTTTTTCTGGAAATTAGAAGGGAGGCTTCGAGTCCAAGAGTCAAGAGACTAAAAAGTGACCACATTTTTTTTCCCCCTTTGCAATAGGAGTTCTTCAAGAGCATTTCCGAGATTATCATTGACCCAGTATTTCTCTTTGGATGGTTTTACAATTTAGAGTAAAAAATGACACTGATTTTTAATCCAAGCCTTCATATAGTAAAAATATAATGTAAAAGCTCAATGTATTGGACTATCTTGAGAATAGATTGAATGTCTTTAAAATAAATGTTTGTGTAGCTGATTATCAATCCAGAGTGTTTCTTTTACTATTTTCCATTTTGCTGCATATTTTATTTAAATGACATGAGTGAACCATACTTTTCCTTCAATGATTCAGTAATAACCACAAAAGAACCTTTAAACTAACTGTTTTTATTTTATATCACTGCATATGTTAAATAGAAACTTTGTATGAAACTAGGCGCTTTAGGTGTGCATTAAATGAGAGCAAGAGGGTTTAATTTTATGCTTTAGAATTTTAATTGCATTCATTTGTAATCCGGTAGAGGAAGTAAATAGCATACTAGTAACATTCATCAATGAGAATAGGGTAAAAAGTGATTTCAATAGAGTCTGGCTGCGTGAGCCTAATCAAATGAGGCCAGCAGTGTTAATACTCTCTCCCATTCTCTGAGTAATAACAGTTCATTCATGAAAAACTTTATAATCATTTTATTAGCCATCCTTGTCAGAAGTCTAGTAACTTTAATTTAAGGGTCTTTGACTGGGGAAGAAATGGAAGTATAAAAATGTAAAGGGGGCACTTGTGGTCTGAATGTGGTCCGTGCTGTTAGCATATCCCCCTTCTCCTGCTGGAGAACATCCAAAAGCAACACGAAGAATGGGAAATGAAAATGCAAACTCCATTTTCAGCAACACTAGGAGACAGCTCAAATCTCCAGAGCCCAAAATAGGTGCGAGAACTGCCAAAAGCGGTGGAGACTGAGCTGGGAAGAGCAGGGGGCTGTGTGGGAGGAAGCGAGAGAAAAGGCCACAGAGTGAATTCCCTAGCAGCAGGCAGAGGGCCAGCTCCTGCAGATATCAGAGAGCAAAATGCCAACTCTCAGACGCGAGGGGTGTAGTCTGGGTGTTAAATCTAGATCCTTGTTTGCAACACAGGATTTGGGTGCACTAGCTGGCAGAAGAAGAAACTCTGGACCTGAGTTGATTTTGAGACACAGAAGAGGAAGATCTAAATAAAGAATCACTCATAAAACAGCCATATGTACAGAGAAGCAGTTTGTCTTGTGACAACAGGGTTCAAGATAGTCTTGGCACTGCCTTGCACCCGCCTGTATCCATTGACTGGGGAGAAGCCCTAGCTACGTGAACCAACATGTAAAAATGCCCCAGCCTGGAACACAGCTCTGGCTCCTCCTCCACGTCCGAAACTCATGCCATAGTTGGTCCAGAAAAATGCACCTTTGCCAATGATGAGTGCAACAAGAAAAACAAAAATGAGATACTACAAGGGAAAAAAGGAAGAAATAAACAATAAAATATAAATAATAAAAAGACTACTCATACAGGAGGCAGCATAGCCATGAATATCACGGAAGCAGACTGACTATTTACAAATCTCTGGAGTGAATTAGTTCCCATCTCAGTGTCTCATTTTCCTCAGTTTGTAAAATAGAGTTCCAGGTAATACCTACTGCACAGGGTAATTACGATGATTAAATGAACTAATATTTATAAAATACTTAGAGTAGTGCCTATGACAGATTAAGTTGTTTACAAATGTTCATTTTTTAAAAAGTGATAGCATGAAACACATGGAAACTTACCTTGATTTTTAAAAAGTAATTTAATGGTGTAATTACCACTATGAAACAAGACCACAAATCAAAAATACAAGAATTAAGGGAAATAATGGTGAAATACGAGGAGGAATTGAAAAATGAGTTAGTATTGTTCAAGAAAAGGATAGGAAAAATATCTTAAAAATAAAGGCAACGGTGGACAGATTGCAAGACAGAACAGACACTGCCAAAAGCACAGAAGGTGTACAAAGGGAAGAAACTATTAAAGTGACAAAATAAAATCAAAATAAAGAATGGTAAAAATGTTCAAAAGAATTGGAGATAAAAAGATGACAATAAAAGACAGACATTGAAGTGGGGCTGGCCCCATGGCTGAGTGGTTAAGTTCACGCACTCCGCTTCCGGCAGCCCAGGGATTCACCTGTTTGAATCCTGGCACAGACACGGCACCGCTCATGACGCCATGTTGAAGCAGCATCCCATATAGCTCAACTAGAAGAACCTACAACTAGAATATACAACTATTTACTGGTGGGCTTTGAGGAGAAGAAGAAGGAGGAGGAGGAGGAGGAGAAGAAGAAGAAAGAAGATTGGCAACAGATATTAGCTCAGGTGCCAATCTTTAAAAAAAAGAGAAGAAGGGGCTGGCCCCGTGGCTGAGTGGTTAAGTTCGCGCGCTCTGCTGCAGGCAGCCCAGTGGTTCGTTGGTTCAAATCCTGGGCGCAGACATGGCACTGCTCATCAAACCACGCTGAGGCAGCATCCCACATACCACAACTAGAAGGACCCACATCGAAGAATATACAACTATGTACCGGAGGGGCTTTGGTGAGAAAAAGGAAAAAATAAAATCTTTAAAAAAAAAAAAAGAGAAGAAAAAAAAGACAGAAATTGAAGTCTTTTAATCAAAGCATAAACCTAAAACAGTGCAACAGAGTAAACATTTCAAAATATAATTGAAGAAAAATTCCTGAAATATAAAATGATTTGAATCTGTTATTTGGAAATATATATTGTATGTCAGGGAAAATTTACTCAGCATTGTCAACAGAGAGACATATCTTCATATATTAGCGAAATTTGAAGACAAAGATTTCTTCTTTGCATAGAAGGAAAAAGGATCACATTACTTATGAGGGGAAGAACATAAGGCCGAGTACAGACTTCTCCATACCACCATTCAGTGTTGTAAGAATAATCCTGAAAAAATCTTTAAGGCAAAAAAGTTTAACAAGGATTTTTATGCCCTGCTAACTTGCTATTGATGTCTAAAGGTAACAATTTATATTTCTCATACAATAATTCAGCAGTATTACAGATTTAGTAGAATCTACTAGAAGACCAAAAGATACCTGTGGAAAAAGGACTGGTGGTGGTAGTAATAATTGACTGCTTTTACCTGTACAACTAAGACCAAAACAAATCTAGACATTAGAGTGATGGAAGAGGGCTAAATTGTGTGTGTGTGTGTGTGTGTGTAGTTTGACTAGTAAAAATACAGAAAGAAAGAAAGCAGAAGATAAGGAATGTTGTCTCATCTATATCAATCAGGAATCAAAGAATATTATTCATAGCTAACAAACCAAGTAATAGCAGTATAATCCTATTTAATATACAGAGGAAAACACTAAGAAAATAAATCTAATTAATTAAAATCGGATGGTGGAGGAGAAAGGAAGGAAGGGAAAGAAGATAACAAAATATGTTCTTTTCTTCACTCTCCATAGTAGGAAAGTAGTAAATACTGTCTATTGAAATAAAGGTCTAAGGGTATAATAGAGAGTAATAATTATAAAAGTAACTACTACAAACAAATGTATCATGGTTAAAAAATATGAGAAAAACCTATATGCCCCCCAAAAAAACAGGGGAAACAAAAAACTCAAGTTCAAAAAATTTTTAAAAGCTAATAAAACAGAAATATGGCATAAAATTATGCTAAACAAAATCCAAGCACATTTTTATTGTATTAAACTAAATTGTTAGAATTGTAAAAAGGGTTTTATGTTGGATCATAAAACAAAACTCAAGAGATGCACCAAAAAAAGAGGACACTTTTCAGAAATATTGAGAACAAAAAAATACAAATGTTGAATAAAGGAAGTAAGGCACAGAGGAGGGCCGATAGCATATCTGCCTTTCTAAGGAGTTGAAGGTAAATAATACACAGTCCCAGGGCAACTACACTGTGGGAAATTTACACAGAAGGGCAAGGGAACGATGATCAAGAAGTCAGGAGAGATGTCTCTGAGAGAAGACAAGAGGGAATGAACTCTGGAAGGGCTGAAGAGTCTCAAAAGGCTGGCTTGTTCTGAATTATAATGTAAAACGTGTAATCATTTTGGGAGGACTTTTTTGTGTGCAGAAAAATCTCTTTCCTAAATACAGACTTAGACTACAACGTACCTGGAAAAGTTAGTGTTTATTTTGGCAGGATGGCTGTGTGTATATGTGGGTGTGTGTGTGTGTGTTTCTCATTAAGTTATTCCCCACAAAAGATGAGAGGTGTGGAGACCTACAAGAATACAAAGGTAGATATGGAGGTGGCATCTTCAACTCATGTGAACACCCCAGGAGCTGAGACTCCTCTCTCTCCTTACGGAAAACCCGCCTGGATTGAATGATTAATGCCCGTGTACAACATCATTCAAGATGAAATAAACCAGACTTTAAAAAATCATACTCTCAGGTATTTTTTCAGATATATTTTATGAGCCAAAGTTCAGATCACGTCCCTGAGGGCAAACTTAGTTCTATAATTAGGAGATTGGGCTGTTAGGAGAAGTGGCTCCTGACAAAACAGATACCAACTTTGAGTGAAAGAAAATATTTGAAGTTTATTGCCTCTCATATCAAATATGTAAAAAGTATTATTTTATGTGCAAGTGATGTATTAATCGCTTCCTTTGAGCTTAAAAGGATAGTTACTATTTTTATTAATAGAAAAATATTTGTGCCCACTAAATAAATGTTGGATGCTTACAAATATCAGTTGGAAGACCAAGCAAAGTTTTAGCTTGCCGGAGTCCTGTATGATCTCACTGGGCTTTGATAGGGGTGAAGTTTTCCTGCCTGAAAGAAATTAAAATGTCCTCTGTCAGTCATCTCAGGAAGAGTGAATTCCTGAGGGAAAGGGGCGCCTCTAACAAGAGGTGTTATTCTGGAATGAGAGAAAAACTGCCTCCCCTCTCCAACCAACCCTCAGTGCGCTGGCTTCTCGGTTACACAGCCAGGTTCCTGAGGGCGGGTAAGCTGACTCCTTCCACACAGCGGTGGGTGCCAGAAAAGGACCTCTGTGGGGACTGAGGATGTGGACTCTAACGCTAACTGAAGCTCACATCCGGTTTTAGGATTCTTTTCAGTTTTTCAGTCATTCAAGGAAAATGTGACATGACAGGCACGTGAGAAGAAAAACTGTCTCTGAGAAATTAAGTAACTGGCTCAAACCTGGGAGAATCTGAGGCCAGGCCTTCTGAACTCCAATTTCCATGCTCTTAATGATTATGACGCATAATATCTTCTCTGCCTCACAGTCTTGTTGTAAGGATCAGACAGGACCAATTTGTTCAAAGCACTTAAATGACTATAAAATGTGATACAAATAAATGTTGTATTATACAGCTACAGCACACTTGGTTTCAGAGGAGAGAAAGAAAAGAGACCTAAATCAAAATGGGTGTAGCTGGTCAAAATTTAATTAAATTTTTCTTCTTCCTGTCTTCTTGAGAACAGAAACAATTTCAGCCCAAAACCATACCCCAGACGTCAGTAAATGCATTCAAAGTCCGTGCCTTTGCTGATCCCTGCCTAAACAGCAACTGTGGCCCAAACCTCCTTGTCTCTCAAAATCCTATTTACATTATGAATCCTACTTTACATGTCACCTCCCCTGGGAATCTTTTCTTAACCCCTCCAGAGACTTAGCTGTGCTGCCACTCGACTGAATTCATACCTCTAACCTCGTGTGTTGTAAGGTGCCTTTTCCCCTCCCATTAGCCTGGTACTTCTGTGAGCACAGCCACCAAGTTTTATTCTTCATCGAACAGCCAGGCCAGCACAATGCTAAAAAACCTATGAGGGGACCGGCCCCGTGGCCGAGCAGTTACATTCTCGCGCTCTGCTTCGGTGGCCCAGGGTTTTGCCTGTTGGGATCCTGGGCGCAGACATGGCACCACTCATCAGGCCATGCTGAGGCTGCGTCCCACATGCCACAACTAGAAGGGCCCACAACTAGAAGTGTGCAACTATGCACTGGGGGGCTTTGGGAAGAAAGAGGAAAAGATAAAATATTACAAAGAAAAACCTATTAGGATTTAATATGGTTGAACAGACAGAGTTTTACCTAACTATAATTTTACCTAAACTATAAAAGCATATGTAGCTCCCTGATGGTTACTTAAGTGGGTGAAACCATACACCGATCCTCTGAGTTTGTTTGTTTGTTTGTTTTTGAGGAAGATTAGCCCTGAGCTAACTGCTGCCAATCCTCTTCTTTTTGCTGAGGAAGACTGGCCCTGAGCTAGCACCCATGCCCATCTTCCTCTACTTTCTATGTGGGACGCTTACCACAGCATGGTTTGGCAAGCAGTGCCATGTCCAAACCCGGGATCCAAACCGCAAACCCCGGGCCACCGAAGCGGAACGTGCGAACTTAACCACCGAAGCCGAACGTGTGCACTTTAACCGCTGCGCCAACAGGCCAGCCTGATCCTCTGAGTTTTAAGATATATTAGTGAATATAGTGCCAAGTATTTGTTAAGAGTTTCTGTTTTATTCATATTTCAAATTTCATCTCTGTTCACGTCAACTATTATAAACTGTGGATTGACAGGGTTTTGCTTTTGTTTGGAGGAAGAATTGAGTAAAGTGATGGCAAATCAGAGGCTAGAATATGGGATAACAAGAAGAGAACGGCGGGGAGAAGAGAAAGGAGGGATATTTCAGGCAGGATTTCAGTGCTCTGAGTTGGAGGTGGGCTAAGGTTGGAGTGAGGATGCACTGACTAGGATCGGGGCTCCGGAGAGTGATGGGCAGTTGGTACCAGGCAGAAGGCCTGGCTGTGAAGTCAGTGATAAGGGGTCCTCTCTCCTGTCTTGCATTCTGCTACCACTTATAAAGGGTATGGCTGGTGTCAAATACTCATACAAATCTAATGCAATCCCCACTGAAGAATTTTACCAGCAGACAGATTAGAGTTTACAAGACATTGAAGAGACCAGTAATATGGTTTCTGAAAAAAAATACCATAAAAATAGTTGTTAAAAGAAAAACTGGATGTGCAGAATAATTCCAGGAATCATGAAAGCTGAGAGAAAGATGCCAAAAACTGAAATGTATCATTTATCAGACTTCATTCTTTGATCTTTAAACCCCAAATTCTATATCCACTGAGATGTTCCAGGAATATTTTAACCACGAATTCACAATGTTTTGTCAATATTTTCTCATGATATTTTATAAAAGCCCTTTGCAGGAAGGAGCATGATTTGCAGTCATGCCCATTTTGTAGTTGCGGAAATAAAGGTGAAAAGTCTCAGGGAGCTGGCCTGGGTCTCCGGGATACAAGAGTTTGGGGCTATATTTACTTTCAGTGTAACTGACCCATCTGAGAGGGTTTTGTCAACCATGTGAGTTCTTTCTTCCAGGCAGCTTACTGACATTTCATAGGATCAGGGTGAGGTCTGACGAATGCACAGCACTGCAGACAGATTGTGGAGAACTCGTGATTAGAATAATTCTCTGTTACCTATAACAAAAAAGAAAGATGATGAGAATAGAAGCCTGTAAACCTAGAAAAACCCAGTAAACATTCTAACTATCCTTGAAGGCCATCCCACAGCACCTCCTCCATCGAGCCTTGCCACATTCTCACAATTATTTATGGTCTTTCTTCCTTTCTTTCTTTCTTTCTTTCTTTCCTTTTTTCTTTTGAGGAAGATTGGCCCTGAGCTAACATCTGCTGCCAATCCTCCTCTGTTTGCTGAGGAAGACTGGCCCTGAGCTAATATCCATGCCCATCTTCTTCCACTTTATACGTGGGATGCGTACCACAGCATGGTTTGCCAAGCAGTGCCATGTCTGCCCCCCGGGATCTGAACCGGCTAACCCGTGGGATCTTAACCGCTGCGCCACAAGGCTGGCCCCAAGTCCTTCTTCCTTTTATTCTCCATAGCATTTAGTTTTAATGGGCTCACGGTGACTGACTTAAACATTTACGTTTCTTATATTATACTCACTGTAATTCCTACCTAAATAGAGTATATGCTTGCCGCGTATTTACTTATCTCTGTGCCCCATGTAGGGCTTAGTAAAATGCATCTTTATTAGGAAGTCCAAACATATTTTAATTATATCATAAATAAACATTAAAGGATTTATCCATCAATCATAAAACAATTCCCAATTATGTTAATTCATAATAATTTCCTTTTAAAGAGTTGAAAAATTAAAATAGTCCATAACTAATTCTGTTAATTTATTTGTTCATTCAGCAGATTTTATTAGCCATTTATTAGGTGCCAGTGGTGGAGATATTGCAGCGTACGAGAAATAAATGTCTTTGCACTCACAGTGCATAAAGAGAAGGGAGAATAAACAAGTAAATAGATAAATTCATATTATGATAAATCCTGTGAAGATAGTACTATAACATGATAATATCATTGAAAGTGATTAGGCAAGTAGCTACTTTAGATAAAATGATTAGGAAAGGCCTCTATAAGGAGGTGACATTTGAACTGAGATCTGAATGCGAAGAGAACCTTGCAAACGCTGGTGAGAGGAGCACTATATGCATAGGGATTAGCAAGTGCAAAGGTCCTGAGGTGTAAAATAACTTGTGTTCAAGGTACAGAAAGAAAGTCAATGAGGATTGAGGTTATTGTACTCACCGAAGTTAACATAAAGTGATGTTGGAAGCAGAAGTAGAATTGAAATCATGTAAAGTTTTCTAGGCCACGATTAGATTAGCTTTTCTAGTTATAACAGAAACCATATGCTTGTCTACAAAAGATTTGAGTGCAATGTTCAAAAGCATCTAGGTGGGCCCCAGTGACAGTACTCACCAATGGAATGTGAACAGAAGTGCTCTGTATCACTTCCAGGCCAAGGTAGTAAAAAAGTGTGCCTTCTCCACCTTCTCTCTTTGCTCACTCTGTTGCTGGAAATAGGGGACTCTGATGCCCTGAGAATGTCAGAGCTACAAGATGAAAGTAACCTGGAGGAAAACGTCTCATCAACCAGGAACACAGGCCCTGGACCCTTACATGAGCAAGAAATAAACTTCTATTGTCTTAAACTATTGAAATTATTGGGTTTATTTGTTATAACAAATTGCATAACCCAACTAACACAGATGTGATGCAACCAACATTTGTAGTGGATGACTCTGGTGGTGCGAGTGTAATGGAACAAAGGGCTCAAACCTAGAAGGAGCAAGGCCACAAGGAGGTTACTGCAGGTGTCTTGGTCAGCAATGATGCTCACTGGTTAGGGAGTAGACACGAGGAAAGAGAGAAGTCGACTGACTCAAGATATATTTTGAAACCTAATTTCAAAATGTACAAGCCTTTTCATCCACTGTTGGTTGAATCCAAGGATGTGAACTGTGGATACAGTGGGTCGATTGTATAGCTGCCTCATTTTGAGCCAATGGTTAAAATCTGTCTTTTTTCCATTGAACTACTTAGGAATAAGTTCGTCTACAAGTAAGAGAAACTCAACTACAAGTTCGTTTATTTATTTTTACTCTTTCATGAATAATTAGATCCCAAGGTGGTCAGCCCAGTGCTATTCTAAGGAGCAAAGCCTTGCCTAATTCAAATGTATGAATCAATGTCTTAGTTAAATCTGTACTCATTCGTTAGATTGATAACTTGGAATGTCTTAAGCAGGAGACACAAAATTTAACAGTATATTAGCTATTGTGAGAAGAGGATTATGGATTTTTAATAGGGAATGGGTAACAATGATAGCCTCATAAATGGTTCCCAAGCAGGCAAAAAAATATGAATGAAAGACAAAGGGGAAAAAATGACATACGCTAGTCTAGTCTAGTCTTTTGTTATGGGGAAAATAGCAGTTCTTGGAAGCTCCTCCCAGAAAAATTCCAGTCATATCTCATGGCCAAAAATGGTTCTTATGGCCTGAGGTCTGAGGAAGTAATGAATTTTAATTGAGCACATGATCATTCTGAACAAAATTGGTTAATTTTTAAGGAAAAAAAGAGAGTTTATGAGTTAGAGTACAGGCTAGGGTGCTATAATAAGAAGCTCCTGAACTACAATTGTTTAACAATCTAGAGTTAAAGGATATTCTAAAGCTGTTAGGTAGCTCTGCCATATTCTACAAGTCCCCACTTATAGACCTAAGATGACATTCCAATTGTACCATTTCCCAGGCATCTGGAAAGCAAGAAGAGCCCAGGAGGGTGCACATCCAGTTATTTTAAGGTAGATCCACAAATGGCACCCATTCATTCTATTCACAAATCATTGGCTAGGATTTAGTCATATGGCCATTTCTAGGGAGGCTGGAAAATGTAGCTGTTAGCAGTGCATCCATGTCTAGGTGAAACTGTATTAGTTTGGAAGAAGGAGAAATAGACATTGAATGGAGGGTGTGAGTAACACAACAAGAGGTTTTACCAAAGACATCTCTTTTCCTTTCAGGTTCGCAGGGACCACTCAGTCACTACCTAGGGGCAAAATTATTCAACAATCCAAAACATGCTAATTGTGTAGACACCTAGCTTATGGTTCTCCATCTCATGCAAATATATAATTAATGAGGAAAGAATAGGTTCATTCACTCCTATATCCAATCACTAAACAAATACTTACTGAACACCAAATCCCCAGCAGGAACTAAGATCCAAAGGGAAGACCTATGCAGAAAGATGAGCAGAAACAGTACACGAGGGCATGAAAGTTCAAATGAGCTCAGAGAAGGATAAGACTGGTTTGACGGGCTCTTATCACACAGGATAGCAACAAGAGACGAGGTTGAAAGGTACGTTGAAACCAGATGCCAGCCTATAGAGTTGGAATTTTTTTCTTTAAACAATGCAAAGCTATGAAAACACTGTAAATAAGAGAACAGCATTATCTGGGATGTGGTTTTGGAAGATTACCTTGGCAGCAGTGCGAGTATTAGTGGAACTGAAGTTGAGCAGGGATCCATAGCGTTGCAATAGTCCACGTGGGAGGCAATGAGTTCACGTGGGAGACAATGGTTCGCTTGGGAGGAGGGAGCAATGCAGCAAATGTGGGAGAAGCAGATGTGGCAACTCACTGTATCTGAGGAAACCGGGGAGAGGATGGAATGAATCAGTCTGGCTAATCTGGATGACTAGGGGTCTGGTGCTGAAATTAGCTGGAAGGAGGAAACACAGAAAGAACATGTGTGGGGAAAAGATGGTGAGTTTAGTTTCGGACTTCAGTTTGAAATCTCATTCAGAGGGATGCAGTAACTATGATATGTGACTAATAAAAATAAGTATTTTGTGCTATGCAATAGTTTCTACTATGGATATTCCCATATTCCGGGAAACTCTCCCAACTCAACATTTGGCGGCAGTCGTCGTAAGCTCTTGAGAGTCATTCAGGAAATTCCGGGCACTTATGACTCTACTTTGAACGTGCACACCCAGGAAAAGACTCGAGTTGTGATGCACTTTGTAGAGTCAGGACTATACTATGCTGACAATAGACCTGAAGAAGCCTGGAGCCCTCTAGGGACTTGCTTTAGGAAACACCGTATGTGAGGCTAGATTCCATGGGTGATAGAGATCTGGGGGCTGACTTGAAACTTGCACCCAACAGAACAAGATAGAGTGACAGGCAATTTTTAAAAAAGAGAAAAAATCACACAAGAACAAGGAATCGAAAACGTCAGCTGAGTCTCTGGGAACCCATTGGATAGTTTTGTAATAATACAGCATCAAATGCCATTAAGTTAAAGATTCACAAATTATTAATAATTCCATCATGAGATGCTGGCCATTTGAGACTCTGTCCCTAAAGGCAGGGACACATAACCTACACATAAAAGTGTATGACAATGGATGACTAACGTCAGGGAAATCAAACTCTATCTTCACTCCTAGGTCTTCCTATACCATATCGGACCCCAGCCACGTCCCTCCTTACATTCCCTCATGTATTCTTCTGGCCTCCCCTCATTTCCTATTTCTAACTTAGGCATTTCTAGACTTCCATTTCAGCTCCTCCTGGGTCTCCTTTTGTCTGGCTTGCTGCATTTGGACGACCTTGCAGAAAATGACCTCTGACTGTGCGCTGAAACTGTTCCCTTAAAAAGCCCTCCCAAGGGCACCAGGGGCAGGGGCCTGCCAGCCCTGGCAATGCACCCTTCCCTCTTGTGCTTCAGTGCCAGCCAAACTGGAAGACACACATCAATGTGTGTTTGGATGGCTGTGCACTTCAACTTTTAAGAGTTGTCATCTCTAAGTTGGGAGCTAATTTTGTCAATAATGTATTAGAGTTATATCATATAGTTAGATTCATCACCAGTAAGTCTGGGGGCGGGTACCCTTGGTCTATCTTATTCAACAAATTTTGTAATAAACAAGGACCTGGGAATGGTGTTGGGCAACGATAGTACATTGATGAAAAGACATAGCAGCAGCCCTGAAAGAGACTGTAACCCAGTAAGACGGTTTAAAGAGAAAAGTCTACTACCATATACTGTATTGAGTTCTGTGACAGTAGTTTGCCCAGAGAGGTGTTCTCATCTTGTCGTTTATATCTATATTTGTGTCTGTATCTACATCTCTATCTGTATCTACAGGTTTGTGTATATACCTAGAGAGTCTCAACAAGGTGTCTAACAGTAGAGCCAATTGAAAAATCATAGTCGCCAATAGATTGGCTATATTAGTTATAATTGGTTGTGAAGACTTGATAAGTGAGAGAAGCCCACACGTGCTACTTTCCATTCACTGTATTTATATTGAACAAATATATTTGCTAATAAAACACTCATCATACTATAGCAGTGACAAGAACAGCAATTTTCAAAGTTTATCCAGGAAATTGGTGAGGGGGAGTCGGCGGGGAGAGGAGGTCTCCCAATATATTTTAGGGGTCTGCGGGGGTCAAAACTATTTTCCTAATCATGCTAAGACATTTTTTGGTGTTTTCATTCTCCTTGTCTCACCGGTGCGGACAGTAGTTTCCCAGAGGCTCCATGAGGGGTGATGTTGCTGCGGGTAGAATGCAGAAGCAGATACGAGGCACTATTAACTAGACATTAAAGAGATTTCGCAAAAATGTAAAACAAGGCCACTACATTTTCTCTCTGTATTTTTGCTTTAGGAAATATCATTATTTTCCCAGGAATACATTATTGACTTGAACATGTAATGAATTGTTTTAATGAATTAATAAATAGTTTCAATTTTTTCTCAGCTTTAATTTCTAATAGATTAGATATTGAGAGATATAACTCATATAGTCAAAGTTGCTTTGGGGTGCTCAATAATTTTTAAGAGTGTAAAGGGCCTTGAGAACAGTTTGAGAACTGCTGTCTGAGAGTGGTTGATAGCTATTAGAACTGTATGGATCTGTAAAAAGGAAAGAGGAGAGTCAGGAAGTTTGGAATAGGAAATAAGATATATACTCGAGAATTGCGTACAATGTTATGGAACAATGAAAGCATTGTTTTCACATAAGGAAAGAGGCAGAGTAAAATTACATTTCTTGTTGACAATCTGGAAGAGCTTCAAGGAGGTGGTGAGGACTAGATTCATTTGAACCTTGGAAAATCAGCCACTATGTATTTCAATTTATATCTGCTTCCTTGGAAGCAACAGTAAAACATCATTTCAGAAGATTCCAAAATATGAAGCCAGAAACAAATGGATATTCCTTTAGTTTTGATAGTCAAAGAGCAAATAAGATGTCAGTGTTGACTTCCCAGGCAAGGCCCCCAAGGCAAGGCCCCCAGGCAAGGCAGTGAGATGCTTTTTGATCTGAACAATAACTCTATTGTAATTAACACAATTGCTGCGTATATTCTTTCCTCAATATATGGGCACAGATTCCGTGGAGTTAAAGGGACTGCAATGCATGTGTCAAGGGAGTAGCGTTGTCTGGAGTAGGAACACATAATGATCAAAACTTACTGTTTACAAAGGGTTCTATACTTTTAAAAAATTTGTCACTTCGCCATTTTACATTTCAAATAAAAACTTTTATTCTCACGTCTACAATAAGAAATATTGCAAATTCTTTTGAAATGAGGCTGAATATTGACCACATTCAGAGAAACACTATATGCATTAACTCCATCTTTGTTCCCAAGAAATCAATAAACAGAAATTGCTCTTACATGAGACAGAAATTTCCTGTAAAAGCCCGACTGATTTTAACATCTGAATAACGAAAATTCATAGTGAATGCCATTTCGCAGTTCAAGTCCACGCAAAAACTTGTACACAGATATTCATAGCAGGTATATTTGCAATAGCCAAAAAAAGGGAATAATCTAAATGTCCATCAACAGTTAAATAGATAAGATGCGTATTCATACAATGGAATACTACTCAGCAATACAAAGAAATGAATCACTGTTACAATAAATGAATGAATCTCAGAATTGTCATGCTGCTGTGAAAGAAGCCAGATACAATAGTACGTGCTGTATGATTCCATTTACGTAAAATAGTAGAAAATACAAACTAATCTATAGTGACAGAAAGCAGATGGGTGGTTTCGGAGGGAGAGAGGAGCAGGAGGAACAGAGGACGGAGGGACTGCAAAGGAGTACGAAGAATCTTTTGGAGTGATGAAAGAATTCTATAATTTGACTGTGACAATGGTTTCACAGGTGCATAGCCTGTCAAAACTGCTTAAATTGTACACTTTAAATGGATTCAATTTATTGGACAGACATTCTACCTCAGTAAACTTGGTTTTTAAAATGCACTGTAACGCAAATAACCTCATTTGATCATCTCAACCATCCTGTGACATAGTAGAGAAAATTGTGACCTTATTTTGAGGATGAGGAAACTGGAGACAGAGAAACACAATGACTTGCCTGGGGCCAGTAACTCTCAGAGCTTGAGCAAGACAGCTGCAAAGAGTAGTGACTTTCAGACTTTTTCCTGTGACTTTTTGTTATTTTTGTCGAGTGCAAGATTCTGAAGACGTCCATTGTATAAAACACTAAATGCTGGGATGCTGTGAGTGGAGCAGAGATGGGTGTGAGTGTGGGCTGAAAGAGGTGGGGAGGATTCAGGGCAAAAATGCCTACACGGGAGCACAGGGCTCTGATGCGGTCTGAACCCCCTAAGGTGACGACACAAACATGGACGCCAAATACAGAATATCTTGCTTCAGACCTCTGCTCTGTTGCTTATTAGCTGAAAGCCCATGTTTGCACATGAGGTTGAATATATTCACAGAATTAGTCACATAGAATTTTTCAATGCTTATGCCACTTCCTAAATGTTTTGTATAATTTGTTTGCTGTATTTTAGCTCTCTGTTAATTTACTTCTTAACAACGCAACAATACCTAGGGGTCTGGTATTTTAGGTACTCTCATGAGTGCCAAGGCTGAAGAAGATCCCACGTAGCAATGTTCCCTGAAACTAATTACTTAGGAGAATTCATGAAAGTTGGGCCAACGGTAACACATTATATCAGTGACAGCAGGGAAATGACTAAGCAAAAACCTGAGCCTTATCTTTAACTCCTGTCTCTCTCACATCTAGTCAGTCTCTGCAACAGATCTACCCAACTGATTCTCACTTGAGTAGATCAACTTCTCTTTATCTCCGTGGTCACCACTGTAATTCAGGAACAACCAACATCCTTCTCGCTGTGATAGCAGAAGTCCAGTTTCAATCCCCATCTAGTTCACTCCACACACTGCAGCCAAAATAATCATTCCAAAAATGCAATCAATTCCTACCATTCCTCTGTATAAAGTCCTCTCACGGTTCCCCATTTCCTTTAGGAAAACGTCCAAACTCCTTCTTATGGTTTACATGGTCCTAATGAACTGGATTCTGCTTCTCTCTCAGCAATATCTTTTACCACATGCAACCTTAAACTCTACCCTTCAGCTAAATAAAACTTTTCAAGTTCCTCAAACACGAGACTTCTGGGCTTTCAAATATGCTGCTACTTCCTCTCCCAGAACACTCTTTCTCCCTCTTTTTCATCTAACACCAGTCATGCCTCATTTTGGCTCTCACTTCTTTTAGAAGCCTTCCTTCATGTCCCCCCTCTTGGTTGAGTTCTTCTCCCATCATACTGTTTATCATAGTATGATAATGAACATTTCTGTGCATATTATCTCCCTCAGAATTGTAAACGCCTGAACACACATACGTCTTGCTTTTTCACCATTTTCTCTCCAGTGTGTAGCATAGTGCTTGGCATAAAGTAAGCACTCAAATCTATTTCTTGAATGAACTGACTGAATAAACCATCCTAACAAACAGCCAGAGCAGATGGCCGTAGACTGCTGGATGGCACCAGATTAAGATAATGGATTTACTGCAGATGGGACACATTACTTTCTTCCAAAATTAAAGTAGCAGAAAGTGAGTGTGGGTTCATGAGTCAACAGCACTTCCGGATGAACATTACATGGAATGGCTGGGTCTAGTTCAAGGCCAAAGGTTTTAATCTCTGTAGGAAGAATATACGGAAACACTACCATTTTCCAAGATATTATTCTTTCCTGGCAAGAAGGATCTCCTAGCATTTTAATCCATAAAGCACTTCCATGATTAGGTTTAAGATTTGCTGTGGATATAAGGGCCCTGTCCAATGAGACGAATGCACCAAGGTTAAAGAGGAAAAATACTGGAAAGCTTTAAGCATGTTAGGATAATTGGGCCCAACATGCGTAAATTGCTTTCAGATGAAAGGCTCTAAGCAATTGCTAAATTATAAACATTGAAAAAAAATTCTCCGCATCCAATCTGGAGAAGAAAAGGTTTCCATTTGTAAAGCAATTTAGATTCAGGTATTTCTGTAAGTCAGCAATTTTTTTTTTCAGGCGAGGGGAGCTCTCCTGGCACTTGCTGCATCTGATTCAGAGATGGAAGGGGTTTGGGAACTGCGGAAGCCTTTTTTTGCCTTGCACTTGTCCCACAGCAATTACATTGGAAGGGGTCCTAGACTTGTGGGGTGTGGGATGTGGGATAAATTTGGAGAAAGACCACAGTATGTAAACAAAACCTGCCAGTTTTCCAAAATACCTAACCACAAGACTTCACATTTTGGCAGCTTCGAAAGAGTCAAATGTGCTTTATTCTGACAACAAATTTTATTCTCAGCAGGGAGAATTATGAATCCCAGTTAAAGCCAGCAGCTACCAATAACCAAAGTTAAAGGAATTTTAAAATATAGTCCATGTAGTAAAACTTAGCAAGCCCATGTTCTGAGACAATATTAATCAAAAGCCAGTGGCATCAATGGAGTTTTTGAAGTGTGTGTGTTTTCAAAATCCTTTAGAGTAAGAAATCCTACAGAAGGAGAGTTATTTCTGAAGACATCATTAGCATTAAACTGCTTACTTTATGTTGATGAAATCTTCTAACTTACAGCATCATCAACTGAAACATAGTGTTCGAGTCTTCAATCAGATTTTATGATGATTTTTAAGTTTACAAAGTACAAAAAGAGTTATATTTTATATCATTGTTATATGGCTTTACCTAACTAGCACACTCTTTAAGGCAATCAGAAAGTCAAAAATAGATAATCCATCTCAAAGCATTGTTATATTTCCACAGAATTTCAATATTGCTGTTGGTCCAAGAAAACAACTGGTTTGAATCTCAAATGGCTCTAAATTTGTACCATATCCATTGCCAACTCACATTTAAACATGGCCAAGGGAGCTGTTCATCTTCGCTGCCTTCTGGAAGGAAATGGCCCGCAGGCTCTCTCCCTCAGCCAGAGGTCTCCAGAGCTGGCTCTTATCAAGTCTGGAGATCCAAGGAAAGGCAAATAGCTTAGCCACCTTTAGGGATGCTGATGGCATTGCTTTGATCAGTTTCCAGTCAGGGGAAAGGATAAGCAAGGGCCGAGGGTTCTATGAAAGCTTTGCTAGTCTGAAGGTCAGAAACGAGGGCAGGAAGTGGGCCTGATAATCCCCATGAAACAAGCAGAGGGTGGGAGCAATTCCAGTTACTGTCTCAGAAGAGTTGGGGACTATAGATTAGGACCAAATAGTATAGATTTATTAAAATCCTGTGATTTTAAAGGTAAAATGCTTCTTCTAAAAGGCACATTCATTCACCTATTCTCCATTCATCCACGAAATATTTGCTGAGTACTTACCATCTACTCTTGTCTGGTATTAAGTCTGCCTGGCACTGAGGACACGACAGTCAACAGAAATGAGATGCTCTCTACTCTCAGGGAACTTCCTATCTGACAGGTGAGTAATATATGTGCACGTGTGTATGTGTATAGATAAAGATAAAGAGATAGGGAGATATAAAACTCAGAATTCGAGTACTGTCTGTTTTGTTTTTTTTTGACAGGAAACCCCAAAGAGTCGGAAGGGGAAAAGAGGGCATTGCTTCCACCTTCCCGCTGTGGAAGTTAATGGGAAATAATCACTCCTTTCCCATCTCCCAGCAGCCAGGAAAAGATATGCCCTCCCCTAGGAATCTAAGCTTTGAGGGCATGTGACACGGGCTCAGAAACAATTAGAAATTCTTCAAGAATGTTGTACCAACAGAGTGCTGAATCTAGCAGTGTGGCAGCAGTCTGAGTGGTTAGGTTCAAAACAGAGTAACTCCAGTGTGATCTGGCTCACTGTTCGGTTGCCCAGCGTTGGGCTTCCTGCCAATTTCCCTTCTCTGATTTTTCAGAAATCTTGTCAATCTCCTATACCTTTTAGCGCTCCAGTTGAGCAGAGCTGGTGTCTGATGTTTGCCACCAAGAATAGCAACTAGCAGAAAGGAGACATTCAAGATTAGTGCTGGCATTATCGATTGATTATAATCATGGTAAGTGCTATGAAGAAAAGATGTCTTTGTCTTTTTGGGTAGCAAGCAAAGAAGATATTTGGGAAGCCTGAGACCTTTGCCACATCTAGGCTGGAGGAGAAAGTCCCTGCAAAGGACCAGCAGAATGCTAGAAGTTACTGAAGGAGAGGAAAGCAAGTCGAACCCCCGGACCCAAGGCAAAGGAAGAAAGAGCTGCAGTGAGATCCAATATGAGAAAATGGACAACAGAAAGATCTCTGCAGGATTTCAACATTCCTATTAGGGTAAACTTTACTATTCGTGAACAGCAATTCAAGAAACGCCTCAGAAAGATTTGTATTCCTCCCTGCACTTTTCACAATGCATGTATCCCAACGCTGACAGCTTTACGTCTCGTCCAGTCACACTACTACAGCCCAGCGCAGGTCCCCAGTGCCTCTCCCGTGGACTCACCTCCCAGGTCCTTGTGTTCCATCCTTCAAATCTTTCCGTCTCTTTGCCATTCAGATGATCCCTCTAAAATGTTATGTGATTATGTCACTTCTCTTAGAATCCTTCTGGGCCATTCTATCACCCCATCACCCAAAGGATGGTGTGCATGCTCCTAACAGACAGAAAAACCCTCTCTAATGTGGTCCTGACTATCTCCCCAGCCTCACTGCTACCTCTCACCACCTGCAGCTTTGCCTTCTAGCAACATGGCAGTGCTTGTAATTCTCCAAACATACCAGGTGGTTCCATGCCACTGTACCTTTGCTCATCTACGGGGTTCTCTGGGCCTCAAACACCCTTGCTCCTATCCCTTACTCCTCCCCCTTCGCCTAACTAATTCTAAGTCATGTTTAATGAATGAGCTCAGATGTCATCTTTTCCTTGAGAAGCTTTCTGGAACCCCTGTGCTAGATGAAGAGCTCCTGCAGCAATTTGTATCTATCTCTAGCATAACACTTAACACATTTGATTGACATTGTCTTTTTATGTCTTGGTCTTACCCCTTGTCTCAGCTTGAGCTGCTTTGACAAATTACCACAGACTGGGTGGCTTAAACAACAGAAATTTATTTCTCACAGTTCCAGAGTCTTGGAAGTCTCAAATCAAAGTGCTAGCCAATTTGGTTCCTGATGAAAGCCCTCTTTTTGGTTTGCACATGGCCATCTTCTCCTTGTGTCCTCAATGGCAGAGAGAGATCGGCTGTCTCCCGTCATTTCTTATAAAGGTAATAATACCATTCATGAGGGCTCCACCTCATGACCTTATTACTGCCCAAAGGCCCTATCTGCAACCTATGAATTTTGGGATGACACAAACATTCAGGACTTAACACCCATTAAACTATTAATTCCTAAAGAAAAGGTTTGTGTCTTATTTGTTTTGATATCCTTAACACCTAGAATAGTTCCACCCAAAAATTAGACTCTAAAATAATCTGTTGTACTAATTTATGTATATAATGTTCTCGTTAACATCTGTTACTAAATTATAACCTCTGGCTTTACTGAGGACCTTGACTTATTATGAATTCATAATGTTGCTTCAAGAACTGTCTCTTCCACCTTACTCGTCAATCATTTTAATGAGCAATAGGACTTCCTAAAAAAGTTAAAAGACAGAGCTGGTGGAGAAAATAGCAAGACAAGAAAAAGGAATATGAGGGAGTAATGTTATTCCAAAAGATGAGTCACGGATGGAGACATTTGCAAAATGAAGGAAAGAGTAGGAAATGAGCAGGCTTAATTATGGTGCATGATTCAGCCACAGATTAGAATGCTGTATCTTACTTCCAGTTTTCTTCACTTCTATTTAAACTGTACAAATCTGACTTCCTGAAGTAATCTATTTCTAGTAACATATATTCCGCCCTGACATGTAATTCCTGTCATGAGCCACAGTGACCTGTGAAAGACAAAAACCAGCTTCCTGACAATGGTTGGCACCAGAGCCCCTGCCTTAATTTCCTGGGACACTCAGGAAATAAATATGGTAGAGGAGCATGCCCCCAGCCATCACAAGTCCTTAAAAGTACCAGCCTTTTCCCTCTCTACACAAACTCCACTAATAGTCCTCTGTCTTTAATTGAGGATGCAAAAGGGTCGAAAACCAAGAGCAGAGAGTTTTGACGGTCCTGGATTAATCCCCACTTCTATCACTTCCCAGTTTGTATGACCTTGAGTACATTGACTAACTTCTCCAAGCTCAGTTTCGTCATCTCAGAAATGGGGACATAATAGTGCCTTCCTCACAGGGTTTTGGTGACAAGTAACTGCTATTTGTGATAGTCTTTGCACTATGTCAGGAATGCAGTGAGTGTATTCAATAAATAGTACACGCATTAATTCTTTCCGGGAGAAAGGAATACATATTGGCCCACGATGAGTCATTGGGTCATGTAACATGAGGCTGGACTGTATCCCCTCCTTCTGTGTAGCCTCTGCTGTGTCTTCCAGGTAACCAGGTGTGCAGCATCTCTTCACACAGGCCCCAGTCATATTCCTGGGAGGCAATGACTCTCTTACTCTCTGGGCCTCAGCGTTACTGCCACTCTGGAGCACTGGGACATATCATGGCAAATGCGCTTTCAACCTTTGAGAGTTTAGCCGCATCTGCGTGTGATGCCACATGGCTTATGTGCAGAAGCAGGTTCTTAGCCAGTGAGGAAGTCTGACTGATTATTCAGCCTCTACATCTTAATTAGCATTTGTGAATTTAGGGATTCTGGAATGTCTCAAGATTCTTACTTTGCAAATGTCAAGGGTGAACCATATATGTACAGCCCAGGTTTCCGGGAAAAGCTCCATCTGTCAACTAGAAACAAATGTATCTTAACTGAATGCAGCTTGGAGCGTCCTGTGAGAGACTTCCTCCGAGGGGTTGTAGACTCACATTTTGAGGTACACTTCAAATGTCACCTCCTCTATGAAGTCCTCTCTGACTTTTCTCAAATAGCATTTGCTGTTTCTCCTGTGTTTTCATAGCACTGTGTGCATAACCCATTATAACAGTTGGCCTCCTTAACTAGCCATAATTACTTGAGAACAGAGACTCTGTCCTTGTGTTTGTATCTCTAGTATTTACCTATTACAGTTTCTGACGTGTAGTTGTCTCTCAATAGTCTTTTCCCATAAGAATGAGCCAGGGAAGGCAGTGCTTATTCTGTCTTGGCAGCTCTCCAAATCATACACCTGTAGAATTGGGTCATACCTGCTGGTTCCACTACCCTGAAGGGGGATAGATTGCTTTGCCCCTATTTAGCCTTAGAGTGTTTTCCTGAGCTCCTCTGCTGCCACAGAAGGGGATTTTATCTAGACTATCCTATTGCTCCCTAGGTTGACATCTCCTAAGGCCTTGGCTCCTCTGGTAAAGTTTGTCCCTGACTTGTGACCTCTCTATGCCTCCTACAGTTGTTAGATGTCATAGAAACCTATTCAACACCCAAGCAACATACTACCAAGACTGCCAAAGCAGGATTTATTAAAGGGAAATTTTCAAAGATAGGAGCAATAGTAAGTGAGCCATCCTCCCACTGCCTGTAGGGCAGTACACAGGGACTCCAGAAGGTCTATGTGTTACCCTCCAGAAGAGGAAACTCAGACCTTTGAACTGAGTGATTGGAAAATACCATCCTCTCCCCTGGCACAGCCAGGAGTTGAAATCCAATAGCAACATGATGGGGTGGAAACTTAGCTCCAGTCCTGGTTTGTCAGCCAAGTACTCATGGTTAGGGAGGCGAACGTTTTGGGGTCCAAGCTATGTGGTTGCAGCTACATAGTATGGCTGTTAGGTGGCATAGTTTATACCTTGGCGTTCATGGTTGGGCAGCACCAGCCCCTCCTCTGGCGTAATCAGGGGGATTGAGGTTGCAGCTTACCTAATGTGGTGGATGCATGACCTGTTTCACCACATTAGCCCTGTGTCAGGATCTATGGCCTGAACCACTCAGCTACAGATGCTTCAGGTAGCTTTGCAGGAGGAAAGCCTATAGGCAATTAGTACCCGAAAAGTTAAACCCTCATCTTTCAATCAACTTAATTCTTGTATAGTCCTAACTCATTAGCATTTCCTAGACTTAAGTAAAATTAATGGATCAAATTCAACCAGATTGAATTACTTCTTATAGACAAAGTCACTAACACTCCTGCTAAAATAAAAATGACCATTAAGCCCATGAAGGCAGGAGCTCTGTCTCACACCTGAATGCATTCCTGGTGTCTGTACTTCTGCTTTGGTTGAGTGAATGAAAGAATGAATCTTTAGTTATGGGAATTAGATCTCATCCCTGTTCCACTTTGACATCAAAAGGAATTCAAATGCGTATAGTATTTCCTCGAAGCATGATCCTGACATAGCAATAAGAAGGACTAGTATTTAAAAGGGTCATCTCCTTTACAGTATACTTCTCTACCCCAGCTGTCACGCAGTACCCTAAGATCTACTTTCTGCCATAGTTCCTTTAGAACAAATGGTCATCGATTTGGTGACAACATAAGAAAGAACAGGAGTAAGAAAGCCCTTTTTCACCAAAAACTTCATCTCCAAACATTCAAGACCTTATTTAAGGACAGAAATCTACAAGGGCCACTTTTCAGATGACATATTGTAGAAACAGCATTTCTTTATTCTAAAGCTGAACTTTAGAATCACCTGGAGATCTTGTTTAAAAAGAAAAAAAATGAAAGGTGATTCAGACCCCACTCCTAAATGTTCAGATTCCCCTGGCCTGGAGTGGGGCTTGGATGTGATTGTAACCTGAAGCAGCGATAGAGACCTGCTGCTGACAGCAATGCCACTCAAAGCCAGCCTGTGACTTGATGCTTATTGTTGTTTGTTTGTACAATAAGGTAAATACAGAAGTCAAGACGAAGTGTTTAGAAACTTTTACAGCAAGTTTACAGAGTAATTTGTCTGTTGATACTAATAATAAACACACCCAAGGTTGTATTTTCTGTGTCTTATTTTTTGTGTTACTTCATTTTTCTAGTAGTTAAATTCATTGGCAACGTGTTTAAAACAATAGTAGTCCATAATGGATTAAATACAGAAAACAACAACAAACTGGCCCTTTACCTCAGCGTGTCTCTCTCTAATCTGTGTCTCTGTGTGTCTGTGTCTCTCTCTCTGTCTCTCTGTCTCTCTGTCTCTCTCTCATACAAACACACACACACACACACACACACACACACACACAGTAGGAAGAGCAGCTATGGGGACCCTAGGAGGCAAAGTGAATTTTCAAAGGTGAATGGTAACTCTTGCTCTGTCGCTGAGCCCCAATAAAAGCAAAACGAAATGATAATTGTGCCTGGCACTAGGCAAGTCCCTGATTATTTTCTGAGGGAATTTGCCTCTAGTAATGGGAGAGGCTGCATAGTTGAGTACTATCTTCCTACGGAATTCTTCTCAGTACGATTACCTGTTGCTGTTTCATAATCAGGTAAATCTAGCAGATCCTTGACCTCATGGCAGCCTAGGAGACACTATATTCTACCTTCTATCAGCTCTAACCCTGATGTTAGATGTCACAGTATTTATAGACATCCACAATGGAGTTTAGCAAAGAGAGAAGAAAGAGAAGCAAGTAGGAGAGAAGAAAGAAAGAGGAAAAGAAGAAAGAAAAAGAAAGGAAAGGAAAAAAGAAAAAAGGAAGGAAGGAAGGAAAGAAGACAGTCATCTCACATGGACCATCCCAATGCCATGTACACTGATACGATGGCCTTTCTTTTCACAGGCAGGAGAAGGGTGCATCAATATCCAGACAGCATTTTTAGGATTCACGCCTTCCCTTGCCCTAGGTTCGCTTTCTGGTAATGTTACTAGTTATACTCCAAGATGGCGTTGGCCTGAACAGTTGACTCAGAGAAGAGGATTAGAGGAAAGCACATTGAACTGGGAACCAACAGCGTTGAGTTCCAGTCTTACTTCTGCCATTAACCAGCAGCGTGAAGAAGTGGGAAGGCCGCCAGGTCTTGTGAACTCCAATTTTCTCACCAGAAGATTAAAGAGTACAGCTTGATCCTTTCTATTTTGTTCCAAGCGTTCACCTACTTATATTCTTTCTTAAATTTACCTATTTTTTTAAAATAAAAGAAGACTAAAATCTAAAATTTGTCTTTTGCTTTTGATTATTTAGAATGAGGCAGGAGTGAGGAGGTTTTCTTGTTGCTTTGTTTTGTTTTCTATGTATGATTTTGGCTTCTGGGGTCATAAACATGTTGCATCTCAAATCATACTTTTTTTAGCACATTATCAAATATGAGAATATGTATGTAAAGCAGCTAGCAGAGTCAATAGTCTACTATAAGTTAGAGCTATATTTATTACTTCAATAATTAAAACATTTATTCATCTAATAAAGATGGGTTTATATACGAAAACCATGTAATAGACGTCTTTTTTCCACATTTACTTTATTCTTTATTCCATTCAGGAACTAGGCTGAATGATGACTGGAAGATTGTAGTAATATGGAAGAACCAGTTGTGGTTTGAATTTTCAAGAGTTGCTTGTTGATAAGAATATTTCAACAATGATTTTCCCATTAATCTTTTAAAGTTGTGCAAATACTAAATATTATTCCCATTGACTGTCTAACCAAACACCCATTAGTTCTCTGCCCACTGTTCAAGAAGCAATCAGTCCTTTAGCCATCCTAAGAGCATTTAGCAGTAGAAAAAGCTATTCTTTCTTGCGCAAGACCACAAGACAGTTTAGCTCTTGAAAAGAAAATCTTCCAAAGGCAAAACTAGAATCTTTACACTGTTATAATAAAGACTGTTTTTCTTGGTTTCTAATACATTTCTCCAATAAAAGGGGCCACGGCTCATTGGAAAACTGATTCTAAGGCCTAGGTAGAAAATACACAAGGAGAGCCTTGTGGTACCAGATAGTAAGGAAGTGCTCAAACAATGAAAGTTAGGGACATTTCAAAGAACACAGAAGCCAGCCTGGAAGAGCTCCCAATGGCCAAAGCTGTAACAATTAGAGAAACAAAATAAATGACATAGTATTGGATAGCGATCCTAAAGTATACAATCAATATACATTCGTCCATATAAGTAAACGGTTAAATAAATAAATGGAAGAGAAGAGACACATTTTCCTTACAGAAGATTCCAAATAATATATTTATGTACTTTCTCCTCCGGTAGATGGAGCTTAATTTACCCCCATCCCCACCCCTACCTCCACCCCACCCTTGAGTGTTGGCTGGATTTAGTGACTCAGTTAGTGAATAGAGTATGGAAAGGGAAAAATAGTAACTTCACAGTGGAGAATCCTGGCAAACATTACTGTAACCAAGTGATCAAGGTGTTAAAAGAAAAACTGAGGCATATTAAAATTTTAAGAGTTTATTTGAACAAAAATCAATTTGAATGAGGCAGTGCCAAACTGAAAGGATTAGGAGTGCTCCACTGCCAGGAGCTCGGGGAAAGACTTATACAGAGAAAGTGCGGAAGCAAAGAAAGGAAATTATTTGATTGGCTATAGCTTCAAGCCTAGTTGGCTGTGATTGATTGTCCTTAGGTTTCAGTTTGGAAACCTTGAGGCATTTACAGTCTCAGATTTTGATTTACTTATATAGGCCTCGAGGGCATTAGAGCCACCTTGGTCTAATGGCTTCCTTGTTTAATTAACTTAAAAAAGGTTAACATCAGCAGTGACACGGCACTTTGATAACACATACCCTCTGATATAATGTTATTAGAAGGGTAGTTCACCTCTGTGACCTTCTTCTCAAAACCTGCAACCCCAGTCTAACTATGACAAAAACATCACACAAGCTAACATTGGAGGACTTTCTACAAAACCCTAACCAGTACTTTTCAAAAATGTCAAGGTCATTAAGAAGAAGGAAAGTCTGAGCAACTGTCACAGCCAAGAGGAATCTGGGAAGACATGATGACTGAGTGTAACGTGGTGTCCTGAATGAGATCCTGAAACAGTGAGAAGGACATTAGGGAAAAAAAGTGACATCAAATAAAGTGTGGAGTTTAGTTAAGAGTAACGCACAAATATTGGGTCCTTATTGTAACAAATGCACCGTAGTAATGTCAGATGTTAGCACTGGGGACACTGAGTGAAGGGTAGACGGGAACTCTGACTCTCTTTTAACTTTTCCATAGGTCTAAAACTATTATAAAATAGAGTTTATTTACATGTATTTTTTAAAGTGAGTGCTACCTGATATTTATGTAAAGGTGTTTATAGCCACTTGGCTAAAAGCAGGCAAGAACACAGCACCAAAAATAGGGCTTGGCACACAGCAAGAAGTCAATAATCTGTGTTCAATAAATTTAATGGCTTTAAAATAGTTATAGATCATATAAGCTATTTAGTTGCAGTTAAAAGAGTTTTAAAAATCCTTCAATTTTAAGGTTATGGAAGAAATTACTCAAAAGGAGGAAAAACAATGTTTTCATTTCCTAAAAGTTTCCAAAAGATATTCAAACCAGGAATAATTTAAGGAAAGTTACCGAGGAGGTGGCAGATGCAATCAGTTAGCCAGCTGCCCAGCCAAATGGAACATTGCTGTAAGGGAAAATGGAGAGGATCTGATTGAAAGGAGGTATGTTTTCTTATGTGCACTTCAAAAATTGATACCATTTCCTCTTCTGCCTTTTGTTTGTTGTGGTGAGCTCTAGTCTTCTTGCTTTCTCTTGTTTTCT